>NC_088203.1:45251804-45479830 GCF_037126465.1 Ornithodoros turicata | reverse complement strand
TTTTAACCGCAAAGGAAAAAGAGGCGGTGGTGTGGGTATCCTCGTAGACAAAAAACACAATTGTGAAGTGCTGCAACAGTTTTCTATAATGACTCCAGATATTGAGATCTTAACTACGGGGAAGAATGTATTTATTGTGTATCGCTCAGAAGGATTCGGTTTCCATGTTAAACACTCTGGAAACTCTGATTTTGTGAACCATGAAAACTACGCCCTCATACTGGGCAGAGGCTTTAACGTTAACATGTTAGAAACTTTGCGTCCCCAAGTGGAATTTACTAACGTGTCGCAACTACATGACATGTACAACGTTATCTACGTACCTACCAGGGTTACGGCTACCACGGCAACACTTATAGATGTTCTCGTCACCAACTGTGCCCGTAACCTGATAGCTTGCAGCGGTGTTATCGATGCGGGCATCAGTGATCATATGCCTATTTTTATGTCGCTCCAGGCTTGTTCCATCTAACATCGAACAATCCGGTACACTTGATGTCTCGAATGAAGGGGAAAAAATATATGTTGAAGGCTATCGGTGAGTTAGGAGAAATAAACGCGTTGGGAATTCTCTGCGCTGCGCGGTTCGGGAAATAGGACAGGAGGAAGAAACTGCCTCTCAGCAGACGATGTCGTCGCGCGCAGGTTTGAGCGTTCCATACAAGGCTATTTCTTGTCGCATTGTAATAATTTCTTCATCTGGCTTTAGACCATTAGACCACCTAGGTCGCAATAGGCTCCACGGTTGGCAGTGACGTGTCGGCTTTTGTCTGTCTGCAAAAAAATATCAAAGTTGACTCGAAGCGCCGAAAAGCACCATATTCACTTTGCTCCCAGCACTTGCAATGCATGTGTGACACCCCCGCAAAAAATGCGAGTACATCTGGTTGCCCCACAATCTACATTCAGCGCTTACAACACTGTTATGAACGCAAACGCTCACAACGGCTTCAAATGCTAGCAACTACTTTTCATGTGAAGACAGAAGTTGAAAGTCCCTTTGGAAACTTCGATTTTACAACACGCGGGACACTTTGCCACGGCTTGAATGCGCTCGGCGTATACGGGTGGCAAAAAATTCATAGCGCGCCAACCGATCAAGTCCGAATTTTGATTTTTTTTCTGTGCATAGTACAAGGGACTACCTACAACATATAAAATGTTCGAGGAAAGTTTCGGTGGGGTTTTTAAGATAAAGGCTTCCGAATTTCGTCATTTTTCAGTGGTATGGTGCTACTTAAGGAGGTATCGCTTACGTTCCTGACAGAGTAGAGTAACAAATGATATATAATTCGATAGCCCCATGAATGACAAATTAAACGGCACAAAGCTCAATCTTATCCGTTTTTTACATCTCCCGCAAAGTTGCAGTGAATATGGTGCTTTTCGGCGCTTTGAGTCAACTTTGAGATTTTTTTTGCAGAGAAACAAAAACCGACACAGCACTGCCAACCCAGGAGCCTATTGTGCCCTAGGTGGTCTTAAGCCAGATCAAGAAATTACTACAATGCGACAATAAATAGCCTTGTAGGGGACGCTCAAACCTGCGCGCGACGACACCGTCTTCTCAAATGCCGTTTCTTCCTCCTCTCCTATTTCCCGAACCGCGAAGCGCAGAGAATTCCGAAAGCGTTTATTTCTCCTAACTCACCCACGGCGTCAACATATATTTTTCTCCCGTTCATTCGAGACATCAAGTGTACCGGATTGTTCGATTTGAGATGGAACTAGCCTGCAGTTAACACAGAAAACAAAAGGGAACACTTATAGGTATTGTAGAAAGGTGACACAAGCAAACCTCGAGGCATTTCGGGAGCATATTCTGACTATGGGCTGGGATACAATCCTTGGTATTGATGATGCTGAAGAGGCATATAGCAGATTTTATCAAAATTCCTAGAATGCTATCGCAGTGCATTTCCGCTTCGGAGGCACAATCCCAAAATTCGCGGTCACCCCCCCGCCGTCGCACTCCGTCACTATACTCAGCCGCTATGCGGGAAGTGGCCTTACAGGATGTGAATTCAATGGGAGACAGCGTTTATGCCAATTAACAGCAAAACAGAATAAAATTTTTAAGATGTCATCGTCTAATAGAGAAGAACACCATGTAAGGAACCCCTGGAGACATGAAAGGCGCCAGCAGAATATAAGCCTAGTGCACCCTGGCCAAATGAATTCGAATGCATTGCGCCTATGGGGATTCCGTCGATTTTTGCACATCGCCCATGTTTAGACTACAATTTTTTGACAAAGGCAGTCAAATTCTGGAAATGTCATCGCCAATTTTCGTTCAGTACGTCCTCCATGCCACATACCAACCACGGCACGATGTGTGAGTGTTAATCCTGATGCACCCAGGGCCATCGCTTTTATATTAAAATATACAACTTGATAAAACTGTCCATTTCGAGTGCCGTTTTGGAAGTGATCTTGTGAAACGCGACCTTCCAGGGTGCAACAGGAGAACAAGGTATGGGGTTCAAACCCCGTGATCTTACTTTCACATATACATACACATATACATTACATTACATATTCAGCTTAGGATATCTTTATTATCATCGTTATATCAAATGGTATTAAGCCCCGAACTTGATGAAATTCCCCATTTGGCCTTTTTGAAAGCGATTTTGTCAAACGCGACCTCTCAGGGAGCAACAGGGGAACAACGTACGGGGTTTAAACGCCGTGATCTTACTTTCACATATACATACTACAGAATCAGCTTAGGACATCTTTAATATTATTTTTATATCCACTGATATTAAGCCCCGAAGTTGACGAAATTGTCCACTTGGCCATTTCGAGTGCCGCTTTGGAAACGATTTTGTCAAACGCGACGTCTCAGGGTGCAACAGGGGAACGACGTACGAGGTTTAAACACCGTGATCTTACTTTCACATATGCATATTACAAAATTAGCTTAGGACATCTTTAATATTATTTTTATATCAAATGATATTAAGCCCCGAAGTTGACGAAATTGGCCATTTGGCCATTTCGAGTGCCGGTTTGGAAGCCATTTTGTCAAACGCGACCTCTCAGGGTGCAACAGGGGAACAAGACACGTGGTTCAAACCCCGTGATCTTACTTTCACATATACATATTAAGAAATTAGCTCAGGACATCTTTAATATTATTGTTATATCAAATGATATTAAGTCCCGAAGTTGATGAAATAGGCCATTTGGCCATTTCGAATGCCATTTTGGATGCGATTTTTAAAACGCGCCCTGTCAGGGTGCAACAGGGGGAGCAAGATACGGGGTTCAAGTCCCGTGATCTTACTTTCACATATGCATACTACAAAATCAGCTTAGGACGCTTTCTGCTTAGGGAGTGTCATTTCGGAAGCAGTTTCTTCAAACGGGACCTCTCCAAGTACGGCCTGGCACCAGGATTAAAGGGGCTTCGCACGTTTTAAGGCTCGATCTGCTGCCGAACGTTGCGGTAGCCTCTGTTACAATCTCAGTACAAGCCGTTCATAGTATATTTTTGGCACCATGATACATATCATTTGAGTCATTGTAAAGGGTCCTGCTGCCGCCTTTTCCAAATTTTGCGGTGGTTTCCGATGCAATCACAGGAGAGGGGCATAACTTAAGCCGTCGCGTCTTTATATGTGTGTAAAATGTCTGCCACCATGATTAAAGGGGTTTTTGTCCGTTTTAAAGGGCTCTGGTGTATAGCCTTTTATGGAGTTTGCGGCCGCATCCGTTATAATTCCAGTAGAATGGCAATGGCATAGTCCGTTGCGTATACTTATATGACTTTTGAACTATGATACAAGGGGTATCGACCGTTTTAAAGGGCTCTGCTGCCGCATTTTCCGTATTTTCCGGTAGTCTCTGTTACAATCCCAGTAGAAGGGCATTGCACAAGTCATTGATGACATGTCACCGGCAGCTTGATAAAGGGGTCTCGCCCGTTCTGAAGGGCTATGCTGCATCCTTTTCCGATGTTTGCGGTCGCCTAGCTTGCTGTGTTATGATCTCGGTAGAATGACATAGTATAAGTTGTTGATAATATGTCTTTGACAGCATGACACAAGGGGTTTTTCTCGTTTACGAGGGCTCTGCTGCCACGTTTTCCGAATTTGGCGATCGCCTGTGTTATCTAGGGTTCGTGGTGTTCGGCATTTTCCGAAAAATGCCGGAAAACACCCCCCGAATGATTTTTTTCAGATTCGGAATATTCCGAAAAAATACGAATTTCTCGTATCCTGACAGCTACCATTCCTGGAACCGCAAAGGGAAATCCCCTTGAAATCTCCCTTTGTCGACTATTTCTCGTGCGTGGCATTATCTTCAGGCTGTGCCCTTGTTTCGTTGTTCGTAAGCGCTTATAGGAGGATGACCTCAGCTCTGTTGATGAATCTCGTATGGATGATATAAAGGGCGAGTTTTTCGAATATGCTGCATGCCCTGCCTCTCAGGTGGATATATCTCCTATTCAGTTTTGGACGACCCGTTCCAGCACATGGCCTTTGTTATCGCAGTGCGCCTTAAGCATACTGGCTATTCCTGTTTCTAACGCTAATGTTGAGCGCGCGTTCTCTAAACTGCGTGTTATTAATCGCAAGGATCGAGCCGCTATGACAGATGCGAGCATGATGATGTACGCTTGCATCTATTACAACAAGAGGTAGTCTCATTGTTTGCTGGTTTGTCACAGGCAATAAAGGACATTGTTAATGAAACCATGAATCAATTCACTTATTTTCGGTTCGTTGTTACTTCGCCCGCAAAATAGGCTCTCCTTCATGCGAAATAAATAGATGCCCGCATTCGGGCATTTATTTTTTGGGCGGAATATAAATTCCGAAAAAATCCGATTTATAGTCCCCAATATAAATGCCGATAAACACCCCCCGAAATGGGTTGAAAATAAATGCCGAAAACCACAAACCCTAGTTATAACTCCAGCAGAATAGCATTGCACAGGTCACTGATAACTTTCTTTCTTTCGCTCCATGATACAGGGAGTTTCGCCCGTTTTAAAAGGCCTTGCTGCCGCCGTATCCAAATTATGCGGTCTCCTCTTGCGCAATCCCGGTGTAAAGGCATAGCATAAGCCGTCATTAATATGCCTTTGGTACCATGATACAAGGGATTTCGTACGTTTTAAAGGACTCTGCTGCTGCCATTTCCGAATTTTGTGGTCGCTTCTGTTGCGATCCCTGTAGAAGAGTATCATAAGCCGTTGATAATATCTATTCGGAACCATGATTAAAGAGGTTTCGCCCGTTCTAAAGCGCTCTGCTGCGGTCTTTTACGGATTTTGCGGTCGCCTCCGTTACAATCCCAGTGGGAAGGGCAATAGCATAAGCCGTCTCGAATATTCCTTTGGCACCATGATACAAAGGGTTTTGCCCGTTTTACAGGGCTCTGCCGGTGCCTTTTCCAAATTTTGCGTTCACCACTGTTAACATCCTAGTATAAGTAGTTGATAATGGCTTCGCTATGCTGAATACACCAGTGACTCTTTGTGGTGTATTCCTTGGTTGCCCTTGCCATCATTGGGGTTGCAGAAAGGTTACTCTTTACTTTTCTCAAAGAAGTTGGCAAGTGATGCAATGTATCACAAGGATACTTTGGGTCATTTCTTGCAGGTCGACGTGTAAGCGAATCATGAACTCCTTTGTGCGTGCTGCACTTCGAGAAAAATGTGTTGATTACCATGAACAGTGAAATTCAAACGGCTTCGTAACGGATATGCTCTCAAGCGGTGAACCACCCCAGGCCATAGTTATGATTTATTTGTTGTTGTTGTTGTAACCGATATGTATTTTCATCTATGATGTCTTTTCCTCAGACTTTAGCACCAGTGCTCGTAGGTGTCTGTTGCCGCGTGTAAATGTTCGGACTGCCGGCGATTTGCTGTGCAAGTTCACTTTTGTGCCCCGTATCTTTGCAAGTTTTTTCCTTGCCATATCGTCGCAGCTCTGTTATGCTGAATTCAAACGGAAGGTATCAGCTTGGTCCGTTGCGCAACTCGTATCAGCAGCGAAGAGGAACGACAATTTCTTCTGTGTCATTGTTGTTGCGGCTGGCACTATCACCAATGCGCATAGAAGCCAAGATGCGGTACCCGGCGTGATAAGATGTCTGCGTGATTTCGAGTGGAGAGAACCATAGGGTGGTATATCTATATGGATACATATCTATGCGTATATGCATTGGTGGCCAAGGTGTATCGGGAAATCTCATGAATTACAGGGGAGTGGTTGGAAAAATTCAGGGGGAGTGTACACCTCCCTGGGGTGTGAGGGTAATGACCCTGGAAAGGACCGCAATTATAGCAAAGTACCTTAGCGTAAACAGCTGGGCGGTATAGTTATTAGACAATCGCATATACAATTCGTCAATGAAAAACTTCACTTGACACACCAACAGAAACAAATGAGCTTCTTTTCCAAATGAGACATTGAAAATTTGAAAGGCGTTGCAAGTTCTTCGTACATAGTTCTTCACGAACGATTATCCCAACGTTCAGGAGCACTGAAATTGTCGGTTTACACACTGTATTGCAGATTTTGCTTGCATTTTCAACGTGAACAAGAAAAAGAAAATCGGAGAAAGAGAAATAATTAAAAATATTCACACAATGACCCTCGAACATAACTACTCAATCTTTTTTTTTTTCTTTTTTTTCTCTGTGCCTCTCTGTGCTCAGTATACAGTTTTTCGCGCATGATATCCGGAGAGGCTGCTGCTATGCTGTAAGCCCATAAACTTAGTGTAATAATTAAGATGATGTCATTCTCTGCACTTGTCTGCACTATTACTTCTCAATTATCATATTACTTACAGTGTAGTTTATCAAAATGCATGTTCAGACCAGATCGCTAATCGCTGTAGCTACTTGTTGAGGTTCATGGGTCATAAGAACTGCTCGAATGTGAATGTCCTTCCTAACGTCGACAGGAGCAGCACTACACCGAGCAAGGGTAAAAACAATGTCTGAAAACCTGGTTTCATTCCGAATTATTCATTATTGGTGTGCGCGTGTATGGGGGGGGGGGGGGGGCAGCTTTATTCTACTTAGTGGTCAAGAGCCCTCGGGACACCGAATAGCTGACTGCAAGCCATGCACATGCAGCCCGCGTGTGTGAGAGCCCTGATTGCCCTGATCTGAGCATTGCTTCATCTTAAACGAGAAATAAATAATGTACTCGAGGGCACGCAGCACTTGTTTAGCGTTATCTCCAAATCTGGTATTTAGTTCTGCTCCAAAATATCTGGTCCAAAGAAGTCGCGTTTGATCAAATTATTGCCACTCGCATCGCCACAGCACTCGCAGACGCGTCCATATCTTCCATTTCATTTAGTAATAACTCTGGATATAAACGTGATATCGAAGATGTCATCACTTAATTACACAGTCTGTATATCCGTGGTTAATAGCTATGAGTCCGCGGCCCATACCTGGTACCCTTGCCAGAGCCTGGGAAGCAGCGTTTGGTCAAATCATTCATTTTCAAGCGACCAAAGAACAAACGGGAGACAAGATCAGACAGAAGTCGCTCTGTCGTTGTTTCGTGTTTGTTCTTTGGTCGCTTGTGGATTTACACCAACCAGCCCAATCTATATACTTCAGACATTTTGCCAAATCGTCGCCCAAGCGGCACTCACTGGCACCAATTTGTCAGTTTCCTCTATTTTAGCTCGTAATAACTCTTGATACCAATTTGATACTGACGGTATCATCATAAAATTACGTAGTCCTTGTATCGTCTGCGGGCCGTAGCTGCTGTCCTTGCTGCACTCTTAGGATTCGCATTTAGTGAATTTGTCGTCCAGAAGGCTATCACAGGCGCCAACCTGCCAATTTCATCCGGTAATCTCCCGATATCTGGAAAGTCCCATGCTCGTTCCCACAGTTATACATCACGTCTTATTCTTGATCTTACGCGAATGCTCCCGGGCGTGTTATCGGTGTTGTTATCAGGTCGGGGCGCGAAAAGGGAACTGTTCGCCTCAGATATGTCCTCCTCTCCCTGCCCAGATCTGTTCCTCCTCACGTACTCACGCACCACCCTGTAAACTTAGCTTCCTTGCGTAGTCCTCTGCTATCAGGTCAAGCCGGGTTTCAGAGGGGGTGTCCCTGAATGCTGCTCTTGCTCGTTACACAAAAAGGCGAGGAAGCCGTGGATAACCATAGAGTTATTAAGACTAATACGAAAACGAAATTACAAATATAAGCAATTTTACGAAGCCCCCACTGTGCACTATGTATTGCACATACTACTAATAAAATTGAATTGAATTGAATTGAATCGAATTTTTAAAAACGCGATTTGAAAAACACCTGGCAGAATTTAAACAACTGCGCAACTTCACAAACTCCAGGCTTCGTTGTGCTAAAAAAGATTATTACAGTAGCTTATTTTCTGACGTTAGAAACTCCCGAGTTATGTGGCAGAAACTGAACAGCTTGTTGAATACTAATAACCGTACGGAAATACCAGGCACACTGGTAGTGGGTGGTGAGGAAATAAGCGGCGCTGATCTGGCTGATTCTTTCAATACATACTTCACATGCATAGGATCGACGTTTGCTCAGCCAAATGTGGAGATTCCAAATGTGGGTTGCACTGAGTCTGTATTCTTTTCGCCTACTGACCCTCTGGAGATAGTTACAATAACGAAAGGATTAAAAAATAGCAAGTGTGCTGATATAGACGGCCTAGAAGTCGCCCCTCTCAAATATGTAATCGATGTACTTTCCCCATATTTATTGCATATCTACAACTGCTGTTTATGTACTGGCCATCGCGCGGTTTATGGATACGCTAATAAAACTATAATAATATAATACTTTTTCCTAGTAAAATGAAAACGGCTAAAGTTACGGTACTATACAAAACGGGCGACCGCAATTTCTTTTCCAACTATAGGCCAATCTCGATCTCACCAATTTTCACTCGAAAAAATAATGCACACAAGGCTACTTGTAGATGAGCAGTTTGGTTTTAGGACAGGTCGATCAACAGAAATCGCACTCCTGCATGCCAAAGAACACATAATTACGAATATAGACGAATATATAACTTACACTGGCCATATTCCTTGATTATCCGAAATCATTCGACCTCGTACAACACGAAATACTGCTATCAAACTTGAAATACTATGGAGTTCGTGGGCTTCCGCTCCCAACTGATTGCCTCATACCTACACAGTAGGACTCAACGAGTGAAACTAGGAGAAGCCATATCAAATTCACTTGGCATCGTATCGGGTGTCCCACAGGGTAGCATTTTAGGCCCGCTTTTCTTTAACCGTTATGTCAATGACATTACACAAGTATCTGAAGATGAAAATGCATCTTGTATGCCGATGATATGACAGTACTTATTGGAGGACATGACCCGGAGGCGATTTTAAATCAAGGTAATGTAATCTTAACTAAAGTAAATTTGCGGGCCACGCGAAACTCACTGAGATTAAACCCATCTAAAACAAAAGCTGATATCTTTAGGGCAAAAAGCAAGTGGATTAAGATAGATTCGTCTCTGAAGTTGGGAGCTTCTAATATTGAAATCGTTGATAACCTAAAGTTCCTGGGTGTACACTTTCAGGAAACATTATCTTGGGACAAACATGTGAATCATCTCTGTTCTAGGTTGGCAAGCGCAACAGGTAAGATCCATAGGTTCAAAAGCCTCTTACCCTGCCACGTCAAAATAGCTGTATACAACGCATTGTCTTAGGGCTCTAAAATTCTACAACTCAACATAATATTCAGACTATTGAAAAAAATTAAGAAGATATTTTTACGCGCCATTGCCAATATACAAAGCCACGACACGACCAAGGGATTGTTTCAATAATACCAGATAGTACGGGCTAGTGACTTCTTTAAATACAAATGCTTGTTCACATACATGTCTTAAATAACAAAATTACAATTATTATTTTCTATCTCTTGCCGATCTCAAGCTGAAACTAAGTTGCTATCATACTAGGAGAGATGCCAGGTCGGAATATCCAAGAGCCGGAAGAGCTTATGGCGAACAGAGTTTGTCCCGTCAACTCCCACGAGTATTAAACACATTTGGCTTCTTCACTAACGTCAAGGTGTCACCAAACAAAACAGTTGAAATCATTGTTTTGGTAACAGCGCGGGGGTATGCGTATTGTTATGCGTTTTCTTTTGTTTTGTCATTGTTTTCTTGCTAATGTTGCTGTTTAATATTGCTTTGGTGTGTGCCACTCAATTGATTGTCGCTGCCTTTTTGCTCCAGCTCCACCACATTGTGGAAAAAAAAAATAAATAAATAAATAAAGTGCCATATTTTGTGAAAAGTTATGCTCGTATATGTCAGAATGATAGAATTATTGTCATTGTGTCGTTACCGAGTTGTTATCTCCTCTCCCCTACACATTGCCACATATGTGGAGCAGTAGGGTATTGTAAATTAATTTAAATAATTTTATCTAGTGGCTAGTAGTTATAGTAACTACTAAAAATAGGTAGAGCACGTGCACGTCCCAGCAACGAACTTTTTCGACGAAAAAGTTAGCCAAGTAGACTCTCGGCCGATGCACAGCACAGCAGTACGGTTTCATAGATGAGTTTCCGGATGTGACCGTCCCTTTAAGCGTAGAGCCTTGGACGAGAGGCCTAGATGTTTCGACCAGAGTCTGTTGTTTTTCTACAAGAACAGTCTCTTTTCCAAATGTCTGCCTGAGCCACTTCCCTTAACGCATTTATACGTCGGACGCTTTGGAAAAACGTGTCGCACTAAAACACCAAAGCCGCTTGCCTTTATCGATGCAGATCGTTAGATTGTATCCGATGGGCTGGACTTCCCTTGGCAGGCGGTATGGACGCGCTGTTCCGTTCGCCACTGGAGATGTGGGGGTCCAGTCCAAGTTTCCTTCAGGAGTGTACCTAGTGCGGGACTTCTTATTTTGACCGCTTTGACGGGAATCAGGGGTGATGATCTCTGTTGCTGTGTTCCTCTCCTGATACATTACGACGAGCACGATGGCTATCCCGACCGCAATCGACACGAGCAGGACAGCAGAAATACACCAGACTGCAGGTGGCTCGTAACTTCCTTCCTGCTCAGTCATTTCTGCATTGTATCGCCTGACGTCGTCGTCCTCTTCTGAAAACTGTGCCGGGATCAGATCAGAAGAAATAAGCAACAGTTCAAAGTATAAAAAAGGGGTTGTCGTTCGGTATCGGGACCATTGACCTTTTTAAAGAAAAACAAAAACAACAAACACCTTAACGTTTATATAAACGATATTGTTAATATACCCTTTGCAGTAAACGGGTCAGCCAAAGTAGATTTTATAATATATGCCGACAACACCACACTTCTTTGTTCTGAATTTTCGAAAACGGAAATAGAAAGGTTTGCAAACTACATAATGCAAAAGCTAAATGTATGGTCGGACTGTCACTCCTTAATTGTTAACACAGATAAATCTAAAATGATGATGTTCCAACCAAGGAACAAGGCTGTTCTTACAGATATTAATATCTATTTCGCGAATAGGAAGTTTGAATCCTTCCTTTAAGAGCCTAGGAGTCGTTTTTTCAAAGTATCTGAATTGGAGTATATATCTTAGGGATGTTGGCGAAAAAACTAGCTGACGTAAATGGTACGCTGTAGATACCGGTATTTCTTGCCGGATAATGTAGTTACTGCTTTCTTGTATGGGACACGACTACACTTGGTAATATAAAGAAGTTATCCCGGTTGCAAAGGAGATCACTTAGGATTATTGCTGGAACGCGCCGTTTCTCACAGAGTTCAGACTTATTTAGATATCCCTACACAAAGGTTCCTACATTACAGACTCGCATTGATGTACTCGTTGAGTACTCGTCAAGATAACACAGCATTTTTGCAGCTCTAACATTCAAAAACGCCCCTCTCCGTATCAGTTTCGTGCCGAACAGTTTTATACACGGCGATGCCGAACAAATTATTGCAAACGATCATTGCAATATCTACTAGCTTCTGACCTTAATAGATACATTATTATGTTTTCAGGTTTCCTGTTATTGTTTAAAAATAGACTTATTTCCTTTTTCCTAGATATGGAATAGTGTACTCGTTTTTTGGTGCCTTTGTTCTTGATACCTAACCTTCTGTTTGTTCATATGTGACTGTTGCTGTACGTTGTGTAATGGGAGCGGGACTTTTGTCAAGCATAAAGCTTTTTATCCCGTTTTCCATCCGCAAAAAGGAAATAAACTGAAACTGAAACTTAAAACAAGAAAAAATAAGCAGCAAAATACGACCACAACAAAAACGTAATGTCCTGCAAAACATTTCAAAATTAATTTTTATCGCAAGTTTTCCTAAGAAAATTCATTCGCCATGTTTAACGAGGAGGCAGACACACCGGAATTGGCCATACGGAAGCACGATAGCGCGCTTTTTAGTGATGACAACCCAATGGGTGCGTTCCAAAACAAACGCTCGAGTCGAGTAGGTCACATGACCGAGTTGTACCATGTGACCAGAGTACTTATGTGGTCGAGTAGCTTTGGGAACGCATGGGGAACTCCGACCGAGTTAAGATGGAGGCCGGTGTCATCACCGCTCTCATCTCGCGCGCGTCAGACTTATTTTACAAAGACGACGATAACGACGACTGGGAACATATTGTGAGCTGTTTACAGGAGTCACCATGCCCCGTCGGACATAGTTGAACTCTGTCTTGTCGGCCCAGTGGGCATTTGGCTTTTTCAGCACTTTTTTGTGTATGAAGTTGCTTACTGGAGATTGCTTGTTCATTCATTGCTTGTTAGACATTCAGAGATTGCTTGTTTGGGAGTATCTCTTCCAAGACACTGCAGAATTATTCTTAAGCCCCTCTACTGGAGAATGAAAGGGAAAAGCAGCTGACATTGTCGTCAATTATTTGGTAATCTTTTGTGGGATGGGAGACTTCACGTACCATTAGCTACCCCAAATGCATGAAGTGGATACATCCCGTTGCATTGGGTAGTCAAAAGAAATAAAATAAAAAAGAAAAATGTTAACATATTGACGACAGAAGATGAAAAATGCAAAAGGTGAAAGCTGCTGGTTGGAATCCTGGAACTGAGGTAGTGATGCGGGCGTGGTTTGGGTAACGAAAACGTCCGCGGCGTCGGAGTGGAATGTGAGCTGAACGGCTGAAACAAAACACGTAATCAGAGCGCGATGAAGAGTTTCTGATAGTACACGTATCGCGAAGCGCGCAAGTCCCTGTTTCATTGCCTTGAAAGGAGTCTTAGCTTGGACGAAAAGACGGGGAATTCGTGACAGAGTTTTGTCGTGTTGTCCCTTCCTTCCACAGCTCAAAATTTATCCAAGTTCCACCCAGGCATTTATCCACCAGCTAGCCTACGCCCATGGTTCATATTTTATCTGAAACCTGTTCACACGAACGTATCGACAAACCACCTTACAACTGTGAAGGTAAAGGAAGAAAAGTGATATTCCATTTAAAATCCCATTTCGGACACACGCACACGAAAGTAGTAATAATAATTATAATGCTCGTCAGTAATAGCCCTTCCTCCTAAAATAGTTTTCAACGTTTCACATAGAGCTCTGCCTTTACAAGGACGAGGCAGTGAAACAAATAAACATTGCAGGGCAGCTGTTAGTGAACATATGTTAAATAGATAATTGAAAAGCGACGTACATATAGACATCACTTTCTCCTGGGAAATGTATCCGGCTCACATGTCTTTGGGCGTTCCCCTGGCCCTCAGAAGCCATGTCGCACAATCCGCATCGGAAGACTGTTGCCATTTCGGTGTCCAGTTGTGTACTGATGACCTGTTGTGGAGGTAGAGCCTTTCGACAACCAAACGTTCAGCTGGTTTCGATACCGCGCTTTCGCGGAAAAGAGCAGACGACAAAACCATGACGTCATTACTCGAGCGAACCTTCCCTGACCGGCCTTCCCAGGAGAGTTGAATCGAGTTAACTCTCTGGTTACTCCACCTTGTTTTGGAACGCGGGTAGTGAAGTCATCGAGTTACTCCACCCGGTTTTGGAACGGCGCTTCGTGTAGAGAGCTACTCCCGAGTTGACTCGAGTTGGTTTTGGAACGCTCCCAATATCACATGACACGCAAAAGTCGCGCGAACGCCTGAAAGTACGCAGACGACAGAAACGCGCTTCTCCACTTTCGGCACCATGACGACCCTCATGAAATTACGCGTGCTTATGCAGACAAAGGAGAGCTCTCTGCACTGGCTCCACGCGCGAGCACGGAATTGTGCTGAGGACAGGGAAATGTCTGTTTTGTGGTAGCGTCTTCGTGATACAGGTAACGGAGGACGGAATCGGCAGATTCACGTGTCGCAAAAATCACGGGGACAATGGTCCTTTTCAACAATTGGCGACAGCAGAAACCTGGCTTGAGGGCACTCCTCTGTCAACAAGACAGATTAACTTACGCGTTCAGTAGGGACAACCCCGACAACACAGCCATCATAGATACTTCGTTTGAAAAGCAGACATCAAGAAAAACAGTGGCACTTTTTTTTACTGAAAAATTACTGCACAGAGGTGTGCGAGGAAAGTTTAAAATCCAAGTATTCTGATCTGGGCAAAATTGGAAGGGGGAGGAAATACAATAAGGGGAGAGCTATAGAAGGGACCTGGGTGATTGGTATGGTTGATATATCCAGAGGTGAGCTACGATTAGAAGTTTGCAGGGATAATGCGAATCCATGCAAATCCATGTGGAGTTTGAAGACCTCAATGAAATGAAGTTTGAAGGCCCTTTTAGGAAATACATACCCCTGCGGTTTAATTGAAAAGGTAAGGTGTGTTGAAAATAAGAGGGTTCGGTTTTCCTCTTTGGATGTTGTTGATCTGTTCTATAGGTTGCCTTTGCATATCATTTCTTCGTGTGTACAGGAAGCAATATCTGTTGGGTTAGTGTCGTTTCAAAATACTGTTTGTGTATCAGATAGTGTTTTCTTGGATATTCTAAAATTGTATTTAGATTCTACTGTCTAATGGGTTTTTCGACAACGGCATGGTGTGCGTATACGCTCAAAAATTGCTCCAGTACTCTCTAAGAAAAAAGGAGTAAAACGGGGAGTAATGGCAGCCTCTACTCCCCTGGACTGCAATTGCTCCCTCCCCATTTTAGTCCCCTAACCCTACATTTAGTCCCGACATTTACTCCCCAGGACTGCAAATTGTCACTGAACTTCGGGAATGGTTCTCTGAATGCAATAGTCTACGTAAATATGTGCCATTGGTCAGTTTCATGGCATAAAGCTGTATAACTTAGTGTCACTAAATATGGGTACAGAATATCGCATTCCATTTCCGCGTCGGAGCCGCCGTTCGGTGTCCGCGATTGGGCCCGTCGTTTCACGAGGTTTTTCCTTCCAAGTAAGCGCCGTCCAAGTTGAGTACCCTCCATCGAAAACCGGATTCCTCGGTTGCGAGCTGTTCTCCGGCAGAGAAGAGGGAGATTGACGGGCCCAAGATGGCGGTCTCGCTCGCCGGCGTGGCTCAGTATCGCTACTCTGCTCCCTGTTTAGTGACACTAGTATAACTCAGCCACACAGAGTAAGAAACAGTGAGCGCATCTTTCTTCGAAAATTGTGCCCTATGTATGGCGTAAGAGTTTATATAACTCGATATGTCACGGTTGACGGTTTGCTTCAAAGTATTTTCATGCGTGCACACGAATTATGTACCTGGGACTCTTACAACAGCGTGTGAAATGCAGTCTCCACTCTGTGACATTCATTCACTCCCGTGCATTTACTCCCGAAAGGGACTATTTTTTTGTGGCAATGCATTTAGTCTCCAAAAGGGGTAAAAGTACTCCTTTTTTTTTCTTAGAGTGTACCTAGTGATTTGGTTTTGGCAAAGGTAGATAGAGCTGTTTCTGAGAGCTTGGGGGGTGGGAATTTTGGGATTGAATTTATTACTAGGTATGTTGTTGACTTTTTGGTGTGTGTGGGTATGGAAGGAAATTGGGTATACAGGGTTTGTTCGTTCGAGAGGGTTTGGGTTTAAAGTTTACTGTGGAAAGGGAAGAAATTTGTCAAATTCAGTACTTCGATCTTCGGATTTCTTCTGATGGGAAGGGAGTATGCTGGGAATATCGCCAGCGCTGTAAAAAAGCTTTAACGCCTTTTGACTCCGATATCTCAAAAACTGTAAGAGCCGGAGTTGCAAAATCTTTGATAAAAAACGCTTTGGTGAGGTCGTGTGTTCATAAGGTCGGGTCGAGTTGCATGGAACAGGTGACTAGGCTTGAGGACGCTGGATACCCTAGGAATGAACTCAGTGATGTCGTAAATAGGTTCGTAAAGGGGCGTTGTGATCCTCACGCGCAGCGTGAACAAAGGTATTGGAGGGGTGTTGGAGTGATCGCGTACGTTCATCAGTCCTCCCATCGCCTAAAAAAGGTAGCCTGTAGGCATGGTGTTGATGTGGTTTTTAAAAGGGGTTATTGTATCAGGTGTTTCATGGCTTGGGGGTTATCCCTTCTGATTCGAAGGGAGAGGGGCGTACGCCTTTTTGTGTCCATATGGATGTATCATAATTGTCACAAAAAGGCGTACGCCTCCCTCTCTCTTCGGATCAGAAGGGATAACCCTATCATTCGAGGCAATGGTTGGAGCACAGCGGGCTACACGGTGATGTTCACTTTTTAGAGTGTCATCACTGCATCGCAACAGTGCATTTGCTACTACTTTGCTATTTAAGCTAAAGCTTACCCAGACAAAAACTGGGGGATGTCATGTAAAACACGTAGATCCTTTTGTGGCTTGCAGTCTTGGTGTTGTTTATTCAATTCCCTTGGCTTGCGGGTGCCAGTATATTGGTCAAACTAAATGTTGTGTTAATGTACGTCTGATGGAACATAGAGCTTCGAGAGGAAAGGGTTATGGTAAGCTGGCCGAACACTTGAGAACCTGTTCCGGGTGCGAGCCGCAGTTCAGAAAAATGAAAATGTTGTTTAAAAGTCGTAAGGTAGGGGTTCTTCATTATAAGGAAGCTTTACTGATAAAACAGGCTGGCGATAGTTGTACTGGCATGCCTTACGTGTTATTGACGCATAAAATTCGGCAATTCATTGAAAACTAGCACGAGGACTGGTTCTCGTGGGGGGGGGGGGGGGGCGTTTGCTTGGTTGATCTTGTTTGTGTGGTAACGGTTTGTGATTACAGTATGATGGCCTTGGCCTCCACTAGGGGTCGGTTGGGGGCAATGGTGTACCTAAGCGTTGTAGCTTCCATTACAGGTGTTTATCAGTCAGTGCTTCGTGTGTGTTTCGTCTTTCGTGTACCCTGCACTGGGATTTTGTCGCTTTTAGAATCCCCTGACCTAACCTTGGTCAGCCCCGACGGGTGCGTATTCTACATGAACCGACTCACTCGCCATCGTGTGAAATACATAAAAGGTGCTCCTGACCTAACCTTGGTCAGCCCCGACGGGTGCGTATTCTACATGAACCGACTCACTCGCCATCGTGTGAAATACATAAAAGGTGCTCCTGACCTAACCTTGGTCAGCCCCGACGGGTGCGTATTCTACATGAACCGACTCACTCGCCATCGTGTGAAATACATAAAAGGTGCTCCTGACCTAACCTTGGTCAGCCCCGACGGGTGCGTATTCTACATGAACCGACTCACTCGCCATCGTGTGAAATACATAAAAGGTGCTCCTGACCTAACCTTGGTCAGCCCGGACGGGTGCGTATTCTACATGAACCGACTCACTCGCCATCGTGTGAAATACATAAAAGGTGCTCCTGACCTAACCTTGGTCAGCCCCGACGGGTGCGTATTCTACATGAACCGACTCACCCGCCATCGTGTGAAATACGTAAGAGGTGCTCCTGACCTAACCTTGGTCAACCTCGTCGGGTGCATATTTTACATGAACCGACTCAGTCGCCATCCTGTGAAATACGTAAAAGGTCCTCCTGACCTAACCTTGGTCATCCCCGACGGGTGCATATTCTACGTGAATCGACTCACTCGCCATCGTGTGAAATACGTAAAAGGTCCTCCTGACCTAACCTTGGTCAGCCCCGGCGGGTGCATATTTTACATGAACCGACTCACTCGCCATCGTGTGAAATACGTAAAAGGTCTTCCTGACCTAACCTTGGTCAGCCTCGTCGGGTGCATATTTTACATGAACCGACTCAGTCGCCATCCTGTGAAATACGTAAAAGGTCCTCCTGACCTAACCTTGGTCATCCCCGACGGGTGCATATTCTACGTGAATCGACTCACTCGCCATCGTGTGAAATACGTAAAAGGTCCTCCTGACCTAACCTTGGTCAGCCCCGGCGGGTGCATATTTTACATGAACCGACTCACTCGCCATCGTGTGAAATACGTAAAAGGTCCTCCTGACCTAACCTTGGTCAGCCTCGTCGGGTGCATATTTTACATGAACCGACTCACTCGCCATCCTGTGAAATACGTAAAAGGTCCTCCTGACCTAACCTTGGTCATCCCCGACGGGTGCATATTCTACGTGAATCGACTCACTCGCCATCGTGTGAAATACGTAAAAGGTCCTCCTGACCTAACCTTGGTCAGCCCCGGCGGGTGCATATTTTACATGAACCGACTCACTCGCCATCGTGTGAAATACGTAAAAGGTCCTCCTGACCTAACCTTGGTCAGCCTCGTCGGGTGCATATTTTACATGAACCGACTCACTCGCCATCCTGTGAAATACGTAAAAGGTCCTCCTGACCTAACCTTGGTCATCCCCGACGGGTGCATATTCTACGTGAATCGACTCACTCGCCATCGTGTGAAATACGTAAAAGGTCCTCCTGACCTAACCTTGGTCAGCCCCGGCGGGTGCATATTTTACATGAACCGACTCACTCGCCATCGTGTGAAATACGTAAAAGGTCCTCCTGACCTAACCTTGGTCAGCCTCGTCGGGTGCATATTTTACATGAACCGACTCACTCGCCATCCTGTGAAATACGTAAAAGGTCCTCCTGACCTAACCTTGGTCATCCCCGACGGGTGCATATTCTACGTGAATCGACTCACTCGCCATCATGTGAAATACGTAAAAGGTCCTCCTGACCTAACCTTGGTCAGCCCCGGCGGGTGCATATTTTACATGAACCGACTCACTCGCCATCGTGTGAAATACGTAAAAGGTCCTCCTGACCTAAACTTGGTCATCCCCGACGGGTGCATATTCTACGTGAACCGACTCACTCGCCATCATATGAAATACGTAAAAGGTCCTCCTGACCTGACCTTGGTCAGCCCCGACGGGTGCATATTCTACGTGAACCGACTCACCCGCCATTGTGTGAAATACGTAAAAGGTCCTCCTGACCTAACCTTGGTCAGTCTCGATGGGTGCATATTCTACAGGTACCGACGCATACGCGATCGTGTGAAATACGCAAAAGGTCGTCCTGACCTTACCTTGGTCAGCTTCGACGGGTGCATATTCTACATGAACCGACTCACTCACCATCGTGTGAAATACGTAAAAGGTCCTCCTGACCTAACCTTGGTCAGTCTCGATGGGTGCATATTCTACAGGAACCGACGCATACGCGATCGTGTGAAATAAGCAAAAGGTCCTCCTGACCTTACCATGGTCAGCCTCGACGGGTGCGTATTCTACATGAACCGACTTACTCGCCATCGTGTGAAATACATAAAAGGTTCTCCTGACCTAACCTTGGTCAGCCTGAACGGGTGTATATTCTACATGAACCGACTCACTCGCCATCGTGTGAAATACGTAAAAGGTCCTCCTGACCTAACCTTGGTCAGCCTGAACGGGTGTATATTCTACATGAACCGACTCACTCGCCATCGTGTGAAATACGTAAAAGGTCCTCCTGACCTAACCTTGGTCAGCCTGAACGGGTGTATATTCTACATGAACCGACTCACTCGCCATCGTGTGAAATACGTAAAAGGTCCTCCTGACCTAACCTTGGTCAGCCTGAACGGGTGTATATTCTACATGAACCGACTCACTCGCCATCGTGTGAAATACGTAAAAGGTCCTCCTGACCTAACCTTGGTCAGTCTCGATGGGTGCATATTCTACAGGAACCGACGCATACGCGATCGTGTGAAATAAGCAAAAGGTCCTCCTGACCTTACCATGGTCAGCCTCGACGGGTGCGTATTCTACATGAACCGACTCACTCGCCATCGTGTGAAATACGTAAAAGGTCCTCCTGACCTAACCTTGGGCAGTCTCGATGGGTGCATATTCTACAGGAACCGACGCATACGCGATCGTGTGAAATAAGCAAAAGGTCCTCCTGACCTTACCATGGTCAGCCTCGACGGGTGCGTATTCTACATGAACCGACTCACTCGCCATCGTGTGAAATACGTAAAAGGTCCTCCTGACCTAACCTTGGGCAGTCTCGATGGGTGCATATTCTACAGGAACCGACGCATACGCGATCGTGTGAAATAAGCAAAAGGTCCTCCTGACCTTACCATGGTCAGCCTCGACGGGTGCGTATTCTACATGAACCGACTCACTCGCCATCGTGTGAAATACGTAAAAGGTCCTCCTGACCTAACCTTGGTCAGTCTCGATGGGTGCATATTCTACAGGAACCGACGCATACGCGATCGTGTGAAATAAGCAAAAGGTCCTCCTGACCTAACCTTGGTCAGCCTGAACGGGTGTATATTCTACATGAACCGACTCACTCGCCATCGTGTGAAATACGTAAAAGGTCCTCCTGACCTAACCTTGGTCAGCCTGAACGGGTGTATATTCTACATGAACCGACTCACTCGCCATCGTGTGAAATACGTAAAAGGTCCTCCTGACCTAACCTTGGTCAGCCTGAACGGGTGTATATTCTACATGAACCGACTCACTCGCCATCGTGTGAAATACGTAAAAGGTCCTCCTGACCTAACCTTGGTCAGTCTCGATGGGTGCATATTCTACAGGAACCGACGCATACGCGATCGTGTGAAATAAGCAAAAGGTCCTCCTGACCTTACCATGGTCAGCCTCGACGGGTGCGTATTCTACATGAACCGACTCACTCGCCATCGTGTGAAATACGTAAAAGGTCCTCCTGACCTAACCTTGGGCAGTCTCGATGGGTGCATATTCTACAGGAACCGACGCATACGCGATCGTGTGAAATAAGCAAAAGGTCCTCCTGACCTTACCATGGTCAGCCTCGACGGGTGCGTATTCTACATGAACCGACTCACTCGCCATCGTGTGAAATACGTAAAAGGTCCTCCTGACCTAACCTTGGGCAGTCTCGATGAGTGCATATTCTACAGGAACCGACGCATACGCGATCGTGTGAAATAAGCAAAAGGTCCTCCTGACCTTACCATGGTCAGCCTCGACGGGTGCGTATTCTACATGAACCGACTCACTCGCCATCGTGTGAAATACGTAAAAGGTCCTCCTGACCTAACCTTGGTCAGTCTCGATGGGTGCATATTCTACAGGAACCGACGCATACGCGATCGTGTGAAATAAGCAAAAGGTCCTCCTGACCTAACCTTGGTCAGCCTGAACGGGTGTATATTCTACATGAACCGACTCACTCGCCATCGTGTGAAATACGTAAAAGGTCCTCCTGACCTAACCTTGGTCAGCCTGAACGGGTGTATATTCTACATGAACCGACTCACTCGCCATCGTGTGAAATACGTAAAAGGTCCTCCTGACCTAACCTTGGTCAGCCTGAACGGGTGTATATTCTACATGAACCGACTCACTCGCCATCGTGTGAAATACGTAAAAGGTCCTCCTGACCTAACCTTGGTCAGTCTCGATGGGTGCATATTCTACAGGAACCGACGCATACGCGATCGTGTGAAATAAGCAAAAGGTCCTCCTGACCTTACCATGGTCAGCCTCGACGGGTGCGTATTCTACATGAACCGACTTACTCGCCATCGTGTGAAATACATAAAAGGTTCTCCTGACCTAACCTTGGTCAGTTTCGGCGTCTGCATGTTCTAGAGCTACCACAATCCTCTTATATATCAACCTCGCGTTCACATCAGGCTCAATGCTATCTCGCCTTTGGCATTACTGGCACAAGTTCATCTACCTCCTCAGTTAAGTCAAAGAATGAGACTTTCTCTTCTTGCTCCTGTTTCCCTGTTATTTCTGTGATTTGCTACTGTCTCAGCATTAAAACCTGTCTCCTTTTCCTAACGTGTCCTGTTTCTAATTTTTTTTTTTTTTTTTTCAAATGTTGAATACATATGTCGCATACTCTCTCCTAGTTTACAAAATTTCCATTCACGTTGCTACAATGATACTGCTCTACTCAATAGCAGACGACCTCACATTTTATCCCACAGGTGGCAGGCAGTGCCGTAATGCACTTCCGTTCGCAAGATAGCGTCCTCCATATCCGTTAGGAGAAGCAAAGCCGTCTCAAAAGAAGTGCTCAATAAAGCACAGCGCAAAGCTCTTATAGAGCACGGACTTTTGTAATTCTTTTTTGTTCGATTTGCTATGTGATGCCCTTTCGCTTCCATGCAATATTTAACTTCTAAACGTTGCCGTTAATTTTAGAAACCCTGTGGTCCCGACACGGAACTACACCCTAAAAAGGTCAACTTACATTGCTGTAAGCAGTCTCCATCGTCATCTGGATGAAATGGGATCCAATCCTCGATTATTAACCGTACTGTTGGGATGGTTGAGACGCAGTCTTTTCCGCGCGTGCTACTGATCGGAGTTACGATGGCAATGCCTTTGACACAGAAACCTAGTAGACGATGACAATGAAGTTCCGTCTCATTCACACATAGTGATGAAAATTTCCTGCCATGCACTGCTTGGCTAAAATAATGTGATTTACAAGAACAGGTGGCTTTACAAGTTTGCACTGGATCCAAGCAAGCTTGTAACAAAGCGTTTTTTTTTTAATTTCTTCAGGGAATCTCCGTCGCGCGATATTTTGGGGTAGGACTACCCTGTAGTCAAACCTGACCCATTCAGTAGTGACGTCATCATTGTACCCATTGGAGGAACCTACTACCTGTGAGCTCATTGCTGAGTATACGATGGCAGGAGGACGCTAAGTGGATGGTTTTCATCGCCAGGCATTTCGTCATGGCAACATCTAGTTCGTGAGTTATTCCTTAATTGCGCATTTTGGATAGCACGATTATGTATCTGCTCTCGACTGGCAGCTGGCAGCCTTCGTGCAAACAACAAAAAAAGAGATTTTAATGCACAACATTAGTCTGTTAACTGCGACAATTGGAGTAAGTTCCCACATAAGTGTGCCAGCCTATTTGTGTGCCTACGTGCTCCGCGTGCTGCAGGGTAGGACTGCAGGTCATTGCAACCTTGTGTTCATTCGAAGTGCGGTAGAATTCTCCCACACACGGTGCTGGAAGCAATGCTTGCCTTTCCCACATTGCTACCGTCCTCCACTGGGATCGAACCCGCGGTCTTGGGCTCAACAAAGTCAACACATTGCCGACGAAGCTAGACTCTAGATCTGACGCCCGCTGCGTACCTCTCCAGCTGGTAATGGAAGGCATGGTCTCAATGAATTCTCCCCGCAGTTCGGATGAGATTCAGTGTGAACTCAGACACCCAATTCGTTCAATTTGTATAATACCCCTGTCACACGGGCTAGTTTAGTGTTATTTCCGTGAAGTGCTCTCAACCAAGCGAAGGTCACTTTCACTACATGCTTGCTACACGGCTTAAGTAAGTGCCACTAGTGACAGTGGCAGTGCTTGCAACACCTGCAAAATTTTTAGGTGTGCGCCACAATACCTTCCCGCGAATGTTTTTCTTTGATTTAAAACACTTCGTGCATATCTTCTTCAAACATTAAACGAACTGGCCTTAAACCTGTGCCACAACAAAAATGGCCGCCGCTGGATCGCCGAGATCGCTGTGAGTTTTCACAAGCTGTTAAGGTTCCCTCTTATCTCCGTTGTCCTGCTTATCCCGTGAAAATGGCCATTTTCCACGCAGTGTATCTCCGCATGTGTGCGTTTGTTTGTTAAGATATTGGCATCATTGGAGAGCTGGTTCCTTTGGCTAGGGTGGCCAAGAGACCTCTTTTTGATCGGACTCTCGACAGCGGACCTACAGGACTGAGAGTAAGGCAATGTCCTCGAAAATTGCTGTGTATCAATGCAAGATATTGCGAAAACAAAAGAAGGTAGCACTGTCGAACCATTTGCAGCGTGTTCCTTCGTCCTTTTTGAAGGGTGCTCAAGGGCGATATTTTTTACATGTGGTAATAATAATTTGTAATGGCTTCGGGATGAATATGAATAATAGCATTTTTTCAACTGGTCGCTTTTGACCGTCCTGCGATTGCGCGGCAGGCAAGAAGAACATCATACAAGTGCGCGTACAATAAGTTCTAGAAATTTCACAATCATCGACACATTTACAGTTGAGATATGACGCACCAGAATACACCAGCTGACTACCCAAGAAACCGAAACTGCTGCACACCGTCTCCCGCCACCTACTCTAATGATTTGCAAACATTCGTGGTTGCAACTCCAGAGGTTCGTGGGAGATGGCTCTGTAAACCGGAAACGGCGGTGGACTGGTTTCTCTCGGCCCTGTGGCGTTTTCATGCCTTCACCGCGTGTTCGCCCGTGTTCGGCGTATGTATGTTGACCACGCGTCCCTTTGCGTTGATAGCTTTGTGTCGGTAGCCTTGGTATCGTCGTCATCATTAGTTGGCCCGGATACAGCTAGTGAAACGATGACTCCAAGGAGAGAATCCCAAAAAGCCAAGGAGCTTATATCGCCGTAAGTCCTACCGTCTACACTGCCTTCATCTTCGGCGGTAAGCTCATTGCTATCTCTTATCAGATTTCTCTAAACGGACCACGTGCAGAAGCAGCGCACATTGTGCAAGATTGAGATAACGCGGTCAGACGACACGTCTTTTTCCGCTAGTTTGAAGACTGAAAAGGCAGTATCGTACAACCGACCGTCAGACACTGCACAAGAGAGGTCTGTTGATGCCGACAGCATGGTGGATGTGGGGTTGGAGAAACAGCATCGCGGGCCAGCTGACACTGCCGCCCCTCTGCAAACGCTTGAATGCAGTGTATTTTCTGCGCCACAAAATTTACCGAACCCTCTCGTGGAGAACGTCACTTCAGTGCGGATGGAGGAAGATGCCATTTCTGGCCGGAGAATAATTTCAGCGGCTATTTTATTGCGAGCATTCGTGAAATGCATCAACATGTTTGTGCAGATAAGTTTGGAGAGAGATTCATCTTCCAAAGGGAAAAACGAGTAGGATTATGGTCTGTATACACTT
This sequence comes from Ornithodoros turicata, assembly GCF_037126465.1. Taxonomy (NCBI): domain Eukaryota; kingdom Metazoa; phylum Arthropoda; class Arachnida; order Ixodida; family Argasidae; genus Ornithodoros; species Ornithodoros turicata. The sequence continues at coordinate 45,454,540 of NC_088203.1, read as the reverse complement.
ACAAATGCAGTGGGTGCCAAGAAGTAAGGAAGATCGCCACTGATCCTATTCCTGAGCCAACACCTGTTGAAGCAGATGAAAAGATGATTGGTGTCAACAATGTTGCTGTTTGGGCCTTTATGAGTATCGGGTCCGGGTTCTCAAACCTTGAGGAGTCTTTGTCAGTGCTAGGAGTGCACAAATGAGCAAAGGTGCATTTCTCAGAAGAGGAGATGCACTGGGCCAGGTGAGTTACACTTGCTAATACCAACTTGCACAGAGCATGGAAAAAGTAAAAATGATCACAGCAGACGAGTTGTATGCACGGTGGCTGTTTTTTATAACATGTTGGCCATATTATTTTATTTTGATTATCTTTGCCCCGGAAGATTTCAGATCAGACGAAATTTTATTTTGTTGCTGATTTGGTTGTTTCAAAATGTCCTACAAAATTTGTGTTGTCACCTATGTGCTTTTTGTGATCGTGATAGACATTTGCATTATGTATAGTATATTCCTTCTGAGGTGCGGCGGCTTCAAATAGTGGAACGAAAGACCTGAAGCGTTGCACACACTTCCCAAAATATCTGATGTGGTAAATCATGGTGTGATGTCTTGGACACTGTTTGTGCTTTTAGGCAAATCCTCTCTCCAATTGCATTGGGTCTGCTATCACCACCACATCTCATGCTGTTGTACACTGTACATCCAACGATCTCTCATATTATACAGCACCCAACAAAGTGCAATGCCATGCAATTTTACTATACATGTTGTAGAACATGCACTAGTTCCCAAATGCATATAATATTTATTACCAAACAGGCATGTTCTCAAAACAATAATTTTACTTTTGAATTGTCGTAAACCAATTCTGGTAACCTACTTGATTCTGTCGCCTATTTTTGCTCCAGTTCGACGACATAGAAAAATATATTGCAAGATATTGCAGAAAATTGTGCCCAGCAGTTGCAAATTGCAGTGCAAACACAGTGCAGATTATACAGTGGTGGCCTGTATTGCATTTTCTGTGCGTTAGGTGTACTGCAGTGTGTTCTTTGGTGCTCTTCTATGACCTTACAACTGGATACTTTCTTGTACATTACAGCAGTGGGAAGCTATATTCATGGAGTCTATCCTTCTTGCCGGAAAGGAAGAGAGAGTCCTCGCCCTGGAAGCTGGGGACATTTGCCAGGATGGCACAACAGCCCATATCAGGGTGATCGTTGATGGGGGCTGGTCACACAGGAGTCATGGTCACAGGTATTCAGCCTCCTCTGGTGTTGCTGTGATCATTGGAGCAAGAACAAAGAAAATACTGCACCTCGGTGTACGCAATAAGTTGTGTAGCTTCTGTGAAGTCCACAAATCAAGATCTCTGGACACGCCATCCCACAAGTGCTGCAAGAACTGGGACAAGGCATCGACAGCTATGGAGGCAGATATCATTTCAAGTAAGTGAGACAGTCCATGGGCTACAGTACCGGACACTTGTAGGTGATGGTGATTCCTCTGTCTACCACCAAGTCATGTCCAATGTGTCATATGGGTATTTGGTGCAGAAGAACGAGTGAGCAAATCACGTTGTGAGAAACTACACAGGCAGGCTGTTCGAGCTGCGGGAAGAGAATTCGGAACACAAGAAACTTCTCACTGTTCCACGACTCAAGCGGATATCTAATGGTGCACGAAAAGCAGTCTCTCACTACGCACGGCAGCTTTCAAGCTTCAGTGGCGCCTACAACGAAAGGATGGCATTTCACCACGAGCTGACCAAAGAGCTTGATGCAGACCTTATAAATGATCCGAAGCATGTATACGGCTTCCATGAAAAGTGCAAGGAATACTTCTGCGATGGATCGAAATGAAGTGATGTTTACACAGGTTTGCTTCATGACTTCCAGACAAAGCTTCTTTCTCCTAGTAACATAATTGCAGACAAGGCATCTCGCCTTATCACTAATGACACGAGCAACCTTGCTGAAAATTTCATATCTTTGGTTGCTAAATTTTCTGGTGGAAAGCAAGTAAATAGGGGCCAAAGGGGCTCACAGCAGCACAGGTGTTATGGTGCAGCACTAGACTTACAGTACGGGGAATCCCACCTCTGATGCACACTATGGGGAGAGGTGCCAAGACCCAGATATGCCACCAGAGCAGTATGAACAGAAGGTATCAGAACTGCTATCCAGCCAGCTTGTAGGAGTCCAAGAGAGAGAAAACATTGAAGTCCGCACTAAAGGTCAAGCAGCAAATATAGCATGGGCACAAGAGCGCAGAAATCGGTTGACATCTTCCAACCTTGGTAAAGTCTGCAAGCGACGAAGCATCACTCTGAGCGGTAACCTGGTCAGACAAATTTTGTATCCTATGCAATTTTCTACAGCAGCTACAGAGTACGGGAAGCAAAACAAGGACGTTGCCATAAGACCGTACGAAACCGAACGGAAAATGCACTGTGCAAAAGTGCGGCCTGTTCGTTCACTTGGAGCACGGCTTTCTGGCTGCATCTGCTGATGGTTTTTGGAGGAAGATGTGATTGTAGAAGTGAAATGTCCCATATCAAAGAAAACCCTGACACCCGAAGACGCAGCAAAAGCAATAAATCCACGAAAGTTCCAGGGCCAAGCAACCTTGTGTAAAGGACGCGACTTCTACTATCAGGTTCAAGGGCAACTGCATATTAATGGGCGTTCCTTCTATGATTTCATTGTTTACACCCAGCAGGGCATTCACGTTGAGAGGACCAAGAGAGACGACGAATTATGGGCACCTAAAATGGATTCTGCGCTTGTCCTGTTCTACACAGAATGTATGATGCCAGAAATTGTCGACCCCCGTGAGAGAAGGAACATGCCACTCAGGGAGCCTGAGCGTATCCTGAATAGAGCACTGCACGGGCCGACTTTTCCGTGCCCGACCCGGCCCGGGCGCATCGAAAAATGGCCCGGCCCGACCCGGGCCCGGACCTTCATATTTTTATGCAGCCCGGCCCGGCCCGGCCCGGTGACCCAGTGACTAGAGCCCGGCCCAGCCCGGCGTCTAAGTAAATAGAGCCCGGCCCGGCCCGGCCCGGTGACCCGGCGAGTAGATCCCGGCCTAGTATTTCCAGCCGCGAGGTACGCGTTTCTGGCGATTATCAAACAAATTTATAAGTAAATTTATAAGGAGAGAAGACAAACATACAAGTGATGGCGGTTTAACACCGTAACCGCACGAGACCAAATTAAATCCAGAACGCACGGGGCGTTATCGTTACACTGTCAAGATTTTGCGGAGATAGAGCATGCTGTCGACAAACTGCTTCTCCCAGTCCCTATCCCTCGTACCAAGCTTTGCCAAAGTGATTGTGAAATATGTGAGGAGCAATGTAAAGTGGCTTGGAGAATGTTCTAGAGGGTCGAATCATATGCATAATGCAGTACCCTTTGCTTGTCTTTGCAAACTATGCACAGGAATGACGCAAGCGCATGAAGATATGAACTAATGCATCTCCAATGTGTGGAATTAGCTGCGTGGCCCGGCCGGGCCTGACTCTCGGGAACATATTTGTCGGCCCGGGCCCCGCCCGGCCCACGGTGGTGGCGTATTTTAACAGCCCGGGCCCGGCCCGGCCCGGCCCGCGGTGCTGGCGTATTTTGTCGGCCCGGGCTCGGCCCGGCCCGGAGCACACAGCCAATAACAAGCCCGGCCCGGCCCGCGGGCCGGGTCGGGGGCCCGGGCCCGTGCAGTGCTCTAATCCTGAATGCCATCGAGGAATACAAAAAGAATCTTAGAAGAAATGCCGAGAAGAAACAAGCAAGGAAATCGCACTGTCCACTAAGCATCATCGGAAACTAAACAGCCACATCACAGGCGGTGGAGCTGTTCCAAGCCCAGATATCCAACAGCAGCCTCACAGGCACGAGTGCTGTTGCTACATTGTCCTGCCACCTCACGGGGTAAGCACAGCCATCCTCCAAACTGCAGCCTCACAGGCAGGCACCAAGACTATTGCAACGTTGTCCTGCCACCCAAAAGGGAATTCAACGTTCTTCCTCTTTGAGTCTACGTGCAGCAATCCAACAGCAGCCTTATAGGCACCATTGCTGTTGCAACGTTACTCCTCTGCGATCTCGTAGATCTACATGCAGCAATCCAACAGCAGCCTCATAGGCAACATTGCTATTGAGATGTTCTTCATCTGCGACTTCATAGGTCTGTTTAGGGCAATCCAACAGCAGCCTCATAGGCACCACAATCTCACAGGTCTAAGCAAAATTAGCAAAGGCATCCAACAGCTACATCAATACCACTGTTACAAATTTCTCAATTTCAACACTTTTTGTCTGTATCAAGCAACATTCATTCTAGGTGGGGAGAACAGCAATGAGAGGCATTACAGGGTCCTTGCCGCACTTTGTATCGTTCTGGGCATCACTTGTAAATACACAGACTGTGGAGTCAGTACCGAGGCTCAGTGGGACAGGACCAATGCATGAAATTGCATAAGTTGCTTCTTGTTTCATGAAATGCAAGTTTTCTCTCTGGAAACCCTCTTAGTTCGAGCTAATGTCTGAGATTTTTCTGGTACACAAGAAATAAAATGTCATGTGAGAAATCTGCATCCGTAAAAATTTCTCTTGTTAAAATTTTGTGTCATACGGTCCTCAAAAAGAGTGCTCGTGATGCCCCTCATGCAGATGTTTAGATGAGAAAAGAGTATGTCATATCTTAGTATGAATACAATACTGACGTGAGTCACGGTGTGTCTGGGAATTTATTTCATCTCATTGGGGAAATACAGAGGCTGCTCACAAGACACTATACTTTCTGTAATGAGACATATGACATTGCTCTTGATTGTCTCTGACCTGGCAGTGTGTGCTCAATGTTCGCACTTGCTTTTTGAATTATTTTTTATACTCATTCCAGAAACAAGAATGCTACTGTAGCAAGCCGCATCGAAGTAGATCAAGGTAGAATTGACAGAAATGTTCTTTGTTGTCAACGGCATGTTCGAATAAAGGTATATGTATATACATAGAGAAACTAGATATTCAGCTGCCTCTAGAGACTTCAAATCAGCATGGTTCACAATGACCATGTATCATGCCTATGGCAGTTCACGTAGCAATGACAATATTACTCGTCCTATTTGAATACTTTGTTACATGACCGAGCAGCATGCACTTACACGACAATCCTAAAAAGCTATTACGTAGTCTTTTCTCATTGTATGCTGTATGTCGGAGAAGCGCGTCTTGCGACTGGTAAAAAGAAAGAAAAAATAACGAGGGAGAAGGATGTGTGGTGATGTCAAGAAATCAAATTTATTAGCACGAGAACAAGAAATCAAAACATTAGAAATTGATAAAAGTTACTTGCGGTATGATGATATTGACCCAGAGTGAGGGACCCTGGCGTTGGAACAAATGTGAACCACACACTCTAGGTGTTTCAATAATCATATTTTGCTGGAGGAAGCACGCTACGGATCATATGTGATTGGCCACATTTACCTGCAAAATAAATTTTGTTTCTGGAATTGAGTTCTCGAAGGCAGCATAACGTTTTTTGCCATGTTGCATTTGTCCCATGTCTTGACTGAAATTTACTTCAGGAAGGGTATCGAATACCGGCTGCTTATAAAGATAGATATACCATATTTGCTTGAACGGTTTGTTAAAGAGGACAGCTCTGTCTTTAATTAGTCGTGCCACGAAGGTGGATTTCCCGCTTTGACTAGCCCCTGAAATTGACACCGAGGCAGGCGTCACGAACCTAAAAGGTGCTATCACTGTCATTTCGTTCAAGGGAATGAAGTCTGGTCAAGATAAGTTTCGTTAGATAAACAAGTCCGTGCTTGCAAAGTGCAGGAAAAAGAAGCAGACTGCAAAGGTAATTTCGACTGCAGAGTTGACGATGTAAAAAGAAAAGAAAAGACTGCTCAAGGTTGCCATGCTGGCAACTTCTTATATAAGAACTGTCTGACGCTCAGCTCCTTCACTCCCGAACCTCCTTGTGAGGAGGTATGGTGTTCAGAATGATGAAATAGTTTGCAGTGTTCTAACATGTGCTCCTTTTGTTTTCAGCCAGTCCAACCTACCCGAAGGATCATCATCATCATCATTGCATCAGTGTACAAGTCTTCAGTGTCTTCGTGGATCTTGCATAAACTTGACAAGCTAAAGAAATGTGGAGAGTTTCAAAAAATGGCGACAATTCCTTAAAACATCAAGTATGATGTGGTCGATGTTAACAAAATTGAAACAAGGTATGGCGAGGCAGTCTACATAAAAACTATGAAGGATCGCGAGCACGTAAAGGTGTTCCTTCCTGCTCGGTTTCATAAACTAAGCACTCAAGACATCGAAGACATGAGGAACACGAGCGGACTCTGGGTGGAGAAGAAAGAGCGAGTTGGAAAAGACGGGAAACGTCTTCTTTCGCCAGATATCGTGTTCGGTCAATCCGAGTAAAAAAGGAAAAAGAAATGGTGACATGCCACCTTTGTCCTCCGGCCGATCGGCAGCACTACACAACAGCGCTAGGACTTCAAATCCATCTGGCTAACGTTCATAACCTTGCAACACCCTGTATCCCATTTTGTGAGACACTCTGTACGCTCCGCAACTATACCAACCGCTATGAGCTTCATCTACATGACAGAGACGACAACGGGCAGGATGTCAGCACATTCTTTCATGAAAACGGACGCTACCTTGCCAGTGTACTTCGACATTTCGGATTTCCGTTACGCTTTTATGTTTTGCTGAAGGCGGAACTCCGTCGACATACGCCTGATGGTGAGATCATATTTGTCACTCAGTTTATTCCTTCGAGTGTGCATACGCTGTGGTCGGAACAAGACGTAGAACGTGCTGTCATTGAAGTAGGCACTGAAGTGACCAACAATTTAGAAAAGCTTGAAATGCAAGGATCGGGATTTTTCTTATTTCGAATTCACGCCTGCATTCTTCATGTGCTTCTTCGGTCGTCTTCGTTTGAGAAGCAGAACGATGTGAGCATTAACGTGTACGGTTATGACAAAGACGAAAAATATGTTTACCCGGTTAAGGTTGTCGATGACCAGTGCAAGAAGCATGTCGACCTACTGCTAATTGACTTCCATTTTGTACTCATTACTAATTTCAATGCTTTGTTCACACCACCTGGTTATTTTGACTGCAAACGCTGTACGATGGGTTTGACCACCCCGGGTGTACTTGCCGATCATCTACTAAAGTGTAAGCAACAAAAAGTGTCCAAGACTATTTTTCCAAAGAAGGGTGAGACATTGTCGTTTGCCGGAGAGCATTTGATATCGGAAGTTCCCTTCTACTGTGTATACGACTTTGAGAGTGTACTATCACCGTGTTCGGGAGGCAGGATTGTCTACGAGGAACACATGCCTTCATCCTTCTGTCTCCTCGTCGTACGCTCGTGCGATTCGTACGTCTTGAAGAAACACATTTACCGTGGTGCAGACTGCGTTTCCGTTTTCATGGAACTGTTGTGTAATTTGCATGATGAGCTGTATGCGATGTTGCACGAGACTGTGCCCTTGCAAATGACACCAGGAGACGAACTCGAACATTCTGAAGCCACTCACTGTAACATCTGTAAAGAACCATTCACTAAGAAGCAGAGTGCGAGACCATGATCACGTAAGTGGAGAATTTCGCCAATCGTTGTGTCAGGGATGTAATCTGAAACTGCGAATACCACGTAAAGTGCCCATAATTGCGCATAATGCCAATTATGACCTCGGATTCACAGTAGCTCATCTGCGCCTGCTTCGGAAGACAGACATCAGAGTGATAGCTTCCTGTTGTCAAAAGTTTAAGGCTATAGACATTGGTGTGTTCCGCTTCATACACTCGTTAAGCTTCCTCAATGCTAGTCTGGACACATTGACGAAAAATCTATGCGACAAAGGTGAATCGAACTTCAGGTGTCTGCGTCAGTTTTTCGCAGAGGAGGAATACTTCAAGTTGGTTGTACGTAATGGGGTGTTCTGTTACGTTACCTCTTTTGAACGTTACGACGATCCCTGTTTGCCATCACGTGACCAGTTCTTTAACCAACTGAACGGATCAGAAGTGAGCGAGGAAGATTACCACCATGCGCAAAACGTGTTTGAAAAATTTCAACTGAAGAGCCTGGGCGAGTACGCGGATTTGTACCTTCTGACGGACGCACTGCTTCTGGCAGACGTGTTTCAAAACTTCCGAATATGGGCGTTGGAGACACACAAAATTGAACCACTTCATTTCGTGTCACTCCCAGGACTAAGCATGTCTTGCGCACTAAAAATGAGTCTGATTAATCTGGATTTAATCCACGATCCCGATGCCTATCTGTTAATTGATCGGGGTCTGCGTGGTGGTATGACCCAGTGTTCAACGCGAATGGCCACTGCAAATGTCCCAGGGACAGAGCAGAACGATCCCGAAAAACCAAAGACCATAATTCACTACATGGACATAAATGGACTCTATGGCAGTGTTTCCCAAAGTGTGGTCCGCGGACCCCTGGGGGTCGGCGAAAGTGTTCGTGGGGGTCCGCGACCGTCTCTCACATTTCAGTGAGGATTTTCGTCCCCACAAACACGCGCTCGTACAAGCTGCCCGATTTCCAAGCACCCAGAACTTCCAAAATTGCTGCAAGCATGCTTCAACGGCTAGCTTGTAATTTCTGATAGAAAAGTTCCGCAATGTGCGTTTGCTGCGTCATACACATACAAACAAGAAGAAGAAACCAGTCCGGAATCGCTTCTGAAGTAGTATCGAAAGCACGCAGCAGCTGACGAGGTTGCTGGTTATGCACTGGGTGTGACGGTGTGTGTGTGGGGGGGTCCGTGAATTGGTTCTCATCGCTTCCGGGGGTCCGTCACCGCCAAAAGTTTGGGAAACACTGCTCTATGGCACAGTGATGCGTGAACCACTCCCATTCGGAGGCTTTGAATGGTTGTCACCCGAAGAGGTTGCGGGTTTAGATGTAACCCTTGTTGCAGATTATGCAGACGTCGGTTATTTTTTAGAGGTAGACCTGGCCTACGTACATGAGCTCCACGAACGACATAGAGATTTACCGATCGCGCCCGAACACATTAGCGTTCCGTATGAGTTGCTCTCAGATTATCAGAAAGACCTGATGAAAAAATTTAACCTCCCACAGCATGATACAGAACCGAAATTACTCCTTACATTGCTTGACAAGAAGAAGTATTTTCTTCATTATCGCAGTCTAAAGTTGTACCTACAGTTGGGTCTCCAGCTCGAGAAAATTCACCGGGTGCTCAGGTTCAAACAAAAACCATTCCTGAGATCCTATGTTGACTTCCATCACGAGCTACGCAAGCAGGCAACCAATACCTTCGAACGTAACCTGTACAAGTGTTTAATTAACTCCGTATATGGGAAAATGTGTATGAATGTACGAAAGTTCGTCGACTGCCGCTTGGCAACTTCCAAGAAGCAAGTGTTGAGATTCTTGCGTAAACCGAACCTCAAGCAATTCAGGGCTCTAAGCTCTAACGTAGTCTTGTTTCAGTTCGCTCAATCGATACTCCGTATGCGACAGCCTCTGTATCTGGGGTTCACTATTCTCGAGCTGTCTAAAGTCATGATGTATGACTTTTATTATAACAACTTGCTTCGGGTAGCCCCGGACACAAGGCTCTTGTATATGGACACAGATTCTTATATCGTGATGCTGAGCGATGAGAAGGCCCTTGCGGAGCTCGCCGATACCCACCTTGATACATCTGGTCATTCTTGTGATGACTCGCTGTATTCTACGAAAAACAAGATGGTGCTAGGAAAATTTAAGAACGAAATGCCCCACGACCACATCCTAGGGTTCTGTTGCCTGAAACCAAAGCTCTACGCACTAGACCTCCATAGTAAAAAATGATACAATCGTGCTAAGGGGGTGAAACAATGTGAAGCCCAGAAGTTGCATTATTCAATGTACATAGACTCTCTTAAGCTTGGCGAAGTGTACAAAGTTTGTCAGAACCTCATTGTGCGCAAGGAAAATATCAATAAAAGTGTATGTGTTACTTGTTACTTGTGTGAAAGTAGCTTTAAATCCCCTAGACACAAAGCGTTTCATTTGTGAGGATGGTATCCACACGCTACCCTTTGGGTACGCATCCAATGGAAAGAAGTAGACAGTTTTTATGCATATGTTGCCCTAGCTGGCTGCTGTTGTTGTAATTCTGTTGTTGTTTTTATATAAGATTGTGCCTGTAACGACATGAAAGTAAATACCATTTCATTGTGTCAAAGTACACTGCAACATGACATGTTGTCTGTCTTTCTTGGGAATTGCTTGCGTACATGGACGGGTATCAGCTTGTCGTTCAGTGTGAAGTTTGTTGACGAAAATCTCTGAGTGCACTCTTGGAGCGAGAATCCACAAGCCAGCATGCTGCCTACATACAGGCAATAGAGGCCACATGTAGCTGATCCGTAGCCCTGAAGTCTTTTCTTGTTATAGTAAAATGACCTGGTAGGATGAATGAATTGGTAGAATTCTTTGTAGACGGGATGAATGCCGTAACTATCAAAATCCGTAACCACATTGTCACCGGAAACATATGTCATGGTCCAGTGTTCACCGTTACTGCTCCTTGGAGCTCTGTTAATCATATAAATGCCGGGTCTGGCTTCTTGTTGTAGTGGGCAGAAGACGAAGAGGAGGTTGCGAGGAAAACCATAAGGTTAACGTTCCCGTGTTCGAGGCTGGAGGCAAGGTGTCTCCCGTGTAGAACATTACACTTGTCTTGCGATTTCATTGCATGCAAAGGTTCCCCGAAACAGTTCTCTGGTGCAGTAATGTCTACTGAATACCGCATAGAACTGCCACTCCTCCATGTTTATTCTTCAGACAAATTTCACTCGTCTGTCTTTGTTGATATCTAGCACACGAGGTGTTTCGGATACAAACAACACCGTAACTGCTTCTGTGAGATTGGCAGCAAACTTTAGGGTCAGACGAACGTTGGCTTGAACAACAGGACAAAGGGCATTCACTTCTGCATCTGGAGTCAGATGGTAATAAAGCATAAGTGTCTCTTTTGCATACGCAGCTGGAGCTATTGGTATATCCTTGCGTTTTAGTTTGCGAAACAGGTGTATATAGGCTTTGGAATAGATGTCTCGTTGGAAGTCGAATTCATTCGTGTACTGTTGTCCACCAACATCCAGTACTGCTCGTTTTAGTTTGAAGTTCGCAAGCTTGAATGGGTTTCGTGGTCTGCTACCTTGGTAGGCATCGCTCCTGACCATCAATACTGTTAACTTGGAGGGAACTCGCTCGCTGTACAAGTCGTCAAATATCACCTGAGATTGGTTAGGGCTCTGTACTTAATTTCCAGTCCTCGGAGAAGGTATAGTGCAGGTGTTGTTTGAAGTCTCCGTTCTATACCAACAAGTATACTCGGCGATAACTGAACACGTCGGAGGTAGAGCACGATACGTGAAAATTCCACAGCGTGCTTTTCTGTTGAACCATCAGCTTGCAATAGACGAAAATCATCCGACGCTTGACGTAGCACAACTCTGTCAGTTCCGTTAAGAATGAGCTTCTGTTGTTGTCATATTGTTGCGAGAGGCGCAGCGTCAGGATGGTAATGATTTAACGCATGAGAATGGTTGCGCGTGACATGCACTTCATCTTCATCTACCGGCCGTTACATTACTTCCCCTCCTTGAAGTGGTGACCCCCCGGGCACCACAGCTCGCGAGTCGACGTGGACGAACGGTGAAAAATGCGGTTGAGGTGACGCTGATGGTGACGCTGTGCCGCTCGCTGGAAGGTCGGTGGTCCAAGGGCGGCAGCTGAGCCATCACTGGGTGCTGCTGTCACGGGCGTCGGCTCTCAACGGGGCTGGGGACTTCTGGTCAGGTCAGGTCGTCTTTGGTCTGTTCGGCAGGTCGGGGCTGGGGTGTCGATGGCCAAGGCAGCAGCAGGTCGGTCGGGGCGAGCCAGCACCTCCACCAAATGTTGCGAGAGGCACAGCGTCAGGATGGTAATGATTTAATGCATGAGAATGGTTGCGCGTGACATGCACTTCATCTTCATCTTCATCTACCGGCCGTTACAATATGTCGCTGAAGATTGGGCTGTACATGTCACACAGTGCCGATCCTTTGGTTCGCTTGTAACGAGCGAAAACTCCTTTTGAATCAGATGTGGGAGCATATACCTCACTCGTACCTAAAGGGACTGGCTCGTATAACATCGCTGAAAGGGTGTGTGTCTGAGTTACATTGTTGGCATTCGTAATGATGTCCAGGTAGGAACGGTAACCATAATGTTCGAAACTCGAAACAAAGGTTGAATTCAGGTAGATATGTACGTGTTGAAACAACGATGAACCAAACGCTTGGACAGGTATGACTGCATCAGGTTCTTGTTGTAGTTACCGCACTATCTCCGTTCTTTCGAATGATCATGCACTGAATATGCAAAAAGCTGGATTGAAGATCAAAGAAGCCCGCACCGAGTCCCGCAACATTGTACTCGATCACTCCGCTTGATGTCGGAGCAGATACTGGGAAAAACTCGACGTATTCAGACTTCTCCAAAGCAAAGTTTGTAGGTGGAAGAGAGAAGAGTTCCAGCTGGTTTGTAGTACACAGACAGGAATCGTTATGCACTACTGCAATAGACTTTTTTTTTCTGTCAAGTAAAGAAGTCAGATTTCCTCCGCTTCTCCGCAGGTCGAGCTTTTTTACCGGCCTTGCGTTTTCTTTCTTTTCCTGTGAGTCTCTGAAGTAACTCGTCACGAGTGCGGTCTACTCCTTTCTTGAAGGCTTCTCGAAATGATGCTCCTTGCTGGACTTCCTCGGCTATATGTCTTCCAATATCAAGGAGCCTTCTTCCAACGTATGGTGCTACCTTCTTGATCAGTATGGGCAAGAAACCCCTCAATACGTCACCAAATATGCCTCCTCCAATCTGATAAAGTTCTGGAGCAGAATAGTGTGGTAGATGCTCTCGCTTTCTTGCACCAAAATGTGCTATGCAACATGGTGGGTTTGTTATATACATTTGCGTAGGTGGATCGTCAACCCGACACGTCCAGAGCCAGAAATGAATGGAATGAAATCACCTATCTCGTTTGCCAACTCGATTTGAATGGTTGTCAATCCCTTCGCAAATACATATTTATAGTAGAAGTTTGTGAATAAATAAGACATCACATCATTCCTACCCTGGACTCTGAACGGTATCGATCGAAGAAGTGGTGCTGTCACGTCACCCACAAATTCGTTCTCGATGACATCGCAGTATATGAAAATATAGTTTTGAGCAGGGAATAGACACACGTTTCGTTCGGCGACTGCATAACTTGAGAAAGTTGTCCTCTTTCCGAAGCCCAACATCAAAGCCAAATAAGGATGAAAGGTCACATAGCCATCGTTCATGCGTTCCAGGTGACAAATTCCGTTGTATGGGTTACACACGAGGAGACGAGCATCTTGCAACAAATGAAGCTTTGTTCGATAGGCATGGTTAATGGAATTAACGAGGTCCTTCCCCGATTCGTAGTAGCCTTCTGGAACTTCATACTTTACCGTTCGTGAATGATAGGTAACTATGTTAATTGTTTCTTCCGTATCAACCTGGTATTTGAGTAGCTTCACGGGTGACCCTCTGTCCAACTCTCCACAGCCGATTATCTTTTCAGCCATGCCAAGCTTAGCGGCAAGAGTTGCGCTAATTTCCAATCCATAGTTCAGAGGAAGTCGTATCTCATAATGACCGCTACCACGTATAATTCTTGCCTTATACTGCAAATGCTTTCCTAAAAATTGTCTCAAAGGCAAGAGAACGTTTTCATTAGCGTTGAACTTGACCTTCTCTGTTGCTTCAATCGTAGAACCAAGGAATGTCGTTTCCAATATACTATTCACTGTGTCAGTGACATTTTTAATCGCAAATGGGATGTTGATTTCTGTTAAAGCGGCCTCCCACCTACCCTCCAACTTCTGTGGATAGGCTAGCTTTACTCGGAACTTGCTCATTGTGTTGTCGGAAAACACATCCAAAGACGCATTTGAGAGCAGGTTCACATAGAACTGGTCAACCATGTTTTTTTTATGAAATTTCTACGTGTACTCTTAATTTATATCACCAGAAAATGCGTTGACGTTGTCACAGCGAAACTAGCGTTGCTGTGGTTTGAAACCGAAATTAGAGACGGTCAAAAGCTTGAAACCAGAGGGCATCTGGCAACCGTTCAACACCTAGGGATTTGAAACTGAAATCAGAACTACCCGTGGAGCGACCCGTGGAGCAACCGTGGAGCAAGCTTGGCGTCCATTTATTTAAAACCGAAACCGAAACTACAGACGGCCAAAGCTTGAAAACTAGAGGGCGCTTGGTGGGAACCGAAACCAAAACTACCTGGAGCTTTGACGCGGAACCAACCTAGGTGTCGGACTGATCGTGACGTCAACCCGACCGGAAAAATGCCATTAAATGTCATCGGATGTTATTGCTTGTTATTAAATGCCATTTGCGTGTTATTACATGTAATAATACGCAAATGACATTTAATAAAAAGCAATAACATCCGATGACATTTAATGGCATTAAATGTGCATCCCGGGGCCTATCAAACACTATCGATACATGATTTCCATTGTTTTCTGAGATATCTTATCGTGTATGTGCGTGTCGCATGTAACCTGAGCGGCCCATTGTTACCAGATGTTATATATACCACTACTCACGTGACCTTCTGACGCCATTCGCTCAAACGTTGCCTGCGTGCGTACTGCTGATGAGGCCCAAGAAGGCCGAAACACCTGTCCAGTACTGGCATGGCGACGTTTGACTTACAAACATATGATGTACGTGCAGCCAAAGAGCACCTCCTAATTTTCCCCCCTTATACACTTGACTGGCTTTGCACTGGGCTTTCAGAGGTGTCTTACGACACCCTGACGGGAGGCATCACGTCTCACGTGATTTTCTGACGCCATCCCCTCAAACGTTGCCTGCCTCCGTACTGCTGATGAGGCCCAAGAAGGCCGAAACAGCTGTCCAGTACTGGCATGGCGACGTTTGACTTACAAACATATGCTATACGTGCAGCCAAAGAGCACTTGCTAATTTGTTTTCCCTTATACACTTGACTGGCTTTGCACTGGGCTTTCAGAGGTGTCTTACGACACCCTGACGGGAGGCATCACATGTTACGTGACCTTCTGACGCCATCCGCTCAAACGTTGCCTGCCTGCGTACTGCTGATGAGGCCCAAGAAGGCAGAAACAGCTGTCCAGTACTGGCATGGCGACGTTTGACTTACAAACATATGGTATACGTGCAGCCAAAGAGCACCTGCTAATTTTCCCCCTTATACACTTGACTGGCTTTGCACTCGGCTTTCAGAGGTGTCTTACGACACCCTGACGGGAGGCATCACATGTTACGTGACCTTCTGACGCCATCCGCTCAAACGTTGCCTGCCTGCGTACTGCTGATGAGGCCCAAGAAAGCAGAAACAGCTGTCCAGTACTGGCATGGCGACGTTTGACTTACAAACATATGGTATACGTGCAGCCAAAGAGCACCTGCTAATTTTCCCCCTTATACACTTGACTGGCTTTGCACTGGGCTTTCAGAGGTGTCTTACGACACCCTGACGGGAGGCATCACATGTTACGTGACCTTCTGACGCCATCCGCTCAAACGTTGCCTGCCTGCGTACTGCTGATGAGGCCCAAGAAAGCAGAAACAGCTGTCCAGTACTGGCATGGCGACGTTTGACTTACAAACATATGGTATACGTGCAGCCAAAGAGCACCTGCTAATTTTCCCCCTTATACACTTGACTGGCTTTGCACTCGGCTTTCAGAGGTGTCTTACGACACCCTGACGGGAGGCATCACGTGCCACGTGATTTTCTGACGCCATCCGCTCAAACGTTGCCTGCCTGCGTACTGCTGATGAGGCCCAAGAAGGCCGAAACAGCTGTCCAGTACTGGCATGGCGACGGCCTTATACGTGACCTTACCTTATACTTCCTAGACTTTTTATTAAAAATCTACGAGAGCAGCGTAGGTGCCGTTTTTGCAGGTGGGCCAGGTGGGCGCACGTTCTCTCAAAGTGAGTATATATGTAACCACTTTGTGAATAACTCTTAAAATTCATCAGCTAATAACTTAATTAGGCGCTTCTGGGCAAAAGAGAGTTGGCCGAGCGGGAGCCAATCCTCGTTCAAAGCGATTCTATCTTTTAAAAATACCGAGACGAAATAATAATGGTACCGCGATTTTACACGTAAGGTTTATCTACGCAGTGTGGCGACATGTTGTACGTGCCGCAGGGTAAGACTGCGGATAATTTGGACCACCTGGGGTTCCTTTGGCATGTGCCGGATATCTCCGACACACGGTACGACACGCGAGCGTGTGCATTTTCCTCGCCGTCAAGCATTTTCGACATTTCCTAGAGGGTGGCGCATTCACCATGTACACGGACCATAAGCCCTTCAGGTATACCTTCTCGTCCCCCGGTACCGCATCTACTCCATGCGAAATACGTTGGCTTTCAATTTACAACTGATATTGAGCACAAGAGCGGAGCCAACAAGCCTGTGGCTGATGCCCTCTATACAGTCAACTCCATAACAACCTCTGCAAACTCCTCTGACATTCTCTCTCTGCACGTCGTGGAGACCGCGCAGTTTTCTGACGATGAACTTTCCACTTACCGCCGGACATCTACATCTAACCTCAAAATCGAAGATGTCTGATCGAATTAAAATCGACGAAGAAGCTACTCCTGTCGACACCTCACAGGGTTCGAAGAGCCTTGACCCTTCGTCCCATTCACGTTTCGTCGTCCTATTCTCGACCACTTCTACGGCATATCTCACCCGGGCATGCGAGCAGCCCAAACACTCATTGACACAAGATACGCCTGACCTCTCATGCATTCGGACATCAAACAACGGGTTCGGACTCGTGTGCAATGTCAAAGTACCAAAACAAAACACAACGGCGCGCTCACTTAGCCCCGTCACGATTTCTGCCGTCTGATTGCCGTTTCGGCCACTTGCACATCGACCAGGGCCGGCATGACCAGAATTCAGGGACACCTCCGTTAATGCAGGTTCTGCCTGATAGCAGAAGAACATGTAAGAAAGCCAACTTGAAAGAAAAGTATGAGGTGAGGAGGAAGGAAGATGGAAAGAGGCGTGGGCAGACGAGAAAGGAAATCTGTACATCATGGGTATCGTGCGCGGAGCTTGGATATCAGCAGCAGTTGCCTAACACAGAGCGAAAACGTGATGAATCAGCTCTGATAACTTTTACAAAGCTTTTCTTTGCTGTACTGCTGCTACTACGAGATCATTGGCACTCGTAAGGCTGGTCAATATCTATTTTTGTTCTCTCTCTGGGGAATGGGGATGCCATCGACGATGAGAAATGTGCGTCCGGGGGCGACTTTTAAGAGAACTGTCGGTGTATGTGTGACAGCGTCGGAGGAAAACCTCAGAAATTACCCTACATTATGATGACAGAAAATTATGCTCTATAAGCTACGAAGACGAATTCAGTAACTGCTGTTCACGTTGTTACTTGCACCTCGTTACTCCGTTATCACTGTATCATATAGTCTCTACCCGCCACTATCGAGAGTTCGTCGGTTACCAAAACCCTCCCCTAAAAAATAAAAATAAACAAACAAACAAGCGGAAGAGTGCTTATTTTCAGAACATCTATATGTGGCAGCAGAGTCACGTTCAACAGAAAAAGTGATTGGTAAACCAACACCTCCTAGATAGCGTCGGGCCTGCGCGCTTACGTCACCTATGGAGGCCTGTCAAGCTTTGCTATCTGCTTCGAGCTTTCTTCTCGTTCGCTCTTTCATTTACTTCATAGCAGCATCAACAATAGTAACATCGGGCCTTCCTGTGTGACGCAGAGCGCTGGCCTTCTCCTTAACTTTGAGGTGTTGGGTAAACTCTGCTCAAAGAAGCCCGAGAAACCACGAAAATGGAAGGAAGTTGCAATCGCAAACTGTGGTGATAAGATGGTAGGGAGCAACGGACGTCATGTCAAAGTTTCCTTTCATCGCACCAAGTGTACCCGCAGATAACCGCCATTCTTCTGGAATTTTTGCGGGCGTCTAATTCGCTTTATTGAGAACATGATAGACAGTGGAAATTGACGTTCTCAGGCTGGAACACATGTGTCGTGTTGTCTTTTTCTGTTCCGTGTCTCTGGTTTTTTATCGTCGTTTTCACAATGTACCAGCTCGCCTGCACCCTTGCACTTCTACCACTGGAACACATAGAAGGGACGAATACATGCAAAGCCTCAAGTGCCTAACAAAAATGAATGAAAAAACAAAGAAGTCACTGAAAAGGCTAGCCAGCTGCAGGACTCGAACCCACATATTCTGGATTGCGGTCCAGGGCTTTACCAATTGAGCTAAGCTAACACGCCTCTCCAATGACTTCCTGGACCGGTAATCCAGAACAAGTGGGTTCGAGTCCTGCCGCTGGCTAACTTTTTAGTGACTTCCTTGTTTCTTCATGATAGACAATTTTACCAAGCCGTTCATAACGCGGCTTGCATGAACCAATCAGTGGATAAGATTCTGAGTCTTACATAACTGCAGATTGGCAGAGGCAAGCATGATAACCTTACAAACGGTTTGCTAAAACTGCTTTTATGCGCTTGTTATTGATAACGTGAAATAAGAGACTTCAACTAGCAAGCAACGACAGTCCTCGCAGTCCCATATGAAGACAGTTTGTAATACGCGAGAAGCGGTAAACAAAAACACGGATGCAAGTACAAGTTTTCTCACCTGTCGGAAGCACTGTGATGCTTAACCCGCAGTCTCCGTGGGACGTGCATGACTTGACATGACTGTTTGATTAAAATGCATGGGAACCCTTGTGGATGCGAACAAAAGCACATTGTTAAGGATGAACAAATAAAATTTAAAAAGAGACACAAGAATTTCGACCCCACGCTGTTAACACCTTGGCATTCTGCAAAGCAGGGACTTCCTATAACGATGTAGTAGGTTCGGGTGCAGTGAAAAGTGGTCTACCTTTCACATACTAGTCATGTTATGTCATAGTACCTAACAATAGGCCGTCCAGGAAGAAAACTGTGGGGCTCTTGCCTTGCCGTAATCTCAAAACTCTCTTCATAGAAAAGAAGAAAGGCATGACCCTTAGATCGAACCAGGGAGCACGAAACTGGAATCGACATCTGCATCACTGAACCACCAGCCAATAATGTTGTCATCGTGAGGGACCAAGACGCAACCGCTTTGGAACGCACACTCAGCAGCCGTTACTTCTTTGGTCGTATAAAAAAAGACAAAGAAAGACAAATAAAAAAAGCTGGGACATACTACAGTTCACCGAAAAGAACCGTAGAAGACAGGTTCGCCTTTCATGCCTGACATGAACACTTTCGAAAAGGACGATACTTTCTGGGGAACAAATTTCTCGAAATACAAGCACAAAGGCACGCCAATGCATTTCAAACGGCGGGGAAATTAGTACACAAAACGGCTGCCATCCTTTTCTTTCTACAACACATCTCTGATTTTACACCCCGAGAATGGGCAGTCTTCACAGACTCCAAATTTGCACTTCAAGCAATTGAAAATTCCGGCATACGAGGCCCATCCGCACCCCTAGTCACAGATGTGTTAATGGCTTACCACACTATCTACGCCGCAGGCTAGTTCTCCAGTGGGATCCAGCCCATTGTGGTGTGGTGGGGAACGAGCAGGCCGACAGCGCCGCAGAAGCAGCACTCTCGTATCGGAAACGAACCAGTATTGTTCTGCTGAGAGGAGACCGCCGTTCCATTCTGCGACGCTTCGTGACACCCCTGGCTTCCCGCCAATGGACAACCGACATTCTCCCCCCATTTATGTTGAGCAGAGTTGATCCAACGCTCGCTTTCCGCATGCCACGAAACACCTCTCGTCAAGGTGCTGCATTAATCCACCGAATGCGACTCGATGTGGCCTTTACAGCTCAGTGGCGTTACCGCTTGAGACAAGTTGACTCTCCCACCTGTTGCCACTGTGGTGCTCTTGAGGATCTGGAGCACATTCTTCTTCATTGCCCCCACTACCAACCTTCCCGAACCGCACTCTCCGAGTCTCTTAGTCAACTGGACTCTCGCCCTTTTTCCCTATCGAAATTGCTTGGTCCCTGGCCCAATCCAGCCCAGTAACGATCTGCGCTCAAAGCTCTTTTGACATTTCTGGACACCATCGGATTTCGATCGTTATTGTGAAGGGGCTCATTATTTTATTCCCCACATCCCCACCAGCAATGGGGTAGACTCCACTCTCCATCTCGAAATAAAGTTGTTGTTGTTGTTGTACTGCTGTGAGTTACACAGCCCCGAATGGCTCTCTGTTGGCCGAAGGAAACATTCATCTCCTCCTACAACGCGGCATCGGGATAGCAAGAGGAATTGTGCCTGTCAGAGACGGAAAAATGCAGCTACTGATTACGAACTTTAGCCAGGAACCGCAGCATCTCACAAGCGGCATAAAAATAGCTGTCCTCGCGAACGATTATATCACCACAAGTATTTGTCTCCTGGACAGTGCACGCACCGACTGCGCCACAGAACACCACGACCGCCTGTTCGACGTAAACCCTCAACTAAGTGCGCCACACAAGCAGACCCTTCTGCAAGTACTACAGGCTTTAGGTGACTGTTTCGCAACTTCGTCCAAAGTGCGACAGACGACGGTAGGAAAGCATCGCATCATAGTCGACGAAGACGTCCGGCCGATTTATCGTATGCCATATCGGATGTCACCTAAAGAGCGAGAAGCCATCCGAGCACAAGTAGAAGAAATGCTGGACGACGACATTATCCAGCCGTCGACCAGTCCGTGGGCGTGGCCGGTAGTACTCGTGAAGAAAAAGGATGGAACACCCAGGGTTCTGCGTCGACTACCGAAAACTCAACGAGGTCACGAAGGACGTTTACCCGTTACAACGCATCGACGACACACTCGATCGTCTCCAAAATGCGAAGTTCTTCTCCTCCATGGACCTCAAGACGGGGTACTGGCAAGTGGAAGTCGACGAACGCGATCGTGAGAAAACGGCCTTCGTTACTCCGGATGGGCTTTACGAATTCAAGGTTATGCCGTTCGGCTTCTGCACAGCTCCAGCTACGTTTCAGCGAGTCATGGACACCGTACTGGCTGGGTTAAAATGGCAAACCTGCCTTGTGTACCTCGACGACGTCGTCGTCTTCGCAACAACATTCGAGGAACACGTAGAACGGCTGAAACAAGTTCTCGAGGCCATCAGAGCTGCGTGACTATCGCTAAAATCTGAAAAATTTCGGTTCGCCTACTAAGAACTTGTGGCAGCACCATTGCCAATTCTCGTCCCGCGACTTTGTTTTAAGCTACGCGCCACCGGCGCGAGAGCAGCTAGTTCGGCTCTGGCTTTAGGACCATTCGACACATTAAAAGGCTACTTCCTCTCCAGACCTGTTTGTCGTGTTAGTCACAACAACTGGTGACCCGGACGTGATCTGGACCACTTCTGAACCTTTGCGGCACAGAATTTTTTCGGTAGGATGGCTACCGGAACACCTCCCGCCCCAGCATCTCCTCCTACCGTAGCCGTCCCCCGGACAGGCCCCTTCGCCAGCCCTTGCGAATCCAGCGTTCCATTACGCCGTTTCCCAGACTGCACTTCCTTCTTCAGCTCCGGCCCCACTCCACGTCGCTGCCGTATCACTCAAGCTGCCCTCTTTCTGGCCCGCGGAACCGGTGGTCTTGTTTGGGCAAGCGGAAGCGCAGTTTGCTCTCAGAGGCATTACCAACCAACTGACGAAGTTTTACCACGTCGTCGCCGCGCTCTCTCCAACAGAGGCAACTGAAGTCTGAGATCTGGTCGCCTCGCCTCCAGCGCATGCGCCGTTCTTATGCCCCAGGCTTCTGACGTTTTTTTTTCTTTTCCATGGGGGAGGGGGAGTGATGTGGCAGCACCATTGCCAATTCTCGTCCCGCGCCTTTGTTTTAAGCAGTTAGTTCGGCTCTGGCTTTAGGACCATTCGACACATTAAAAGGCTACTTCCTCTCCAGACCTGTTTGTCGTGCCAGCCACAACAACCTCATGTTTCTCGGCCATCTCGTAAGCGGCGACGGCATACGCCCGGATCCCGAAAAGAGAGCGGCTATCGGAAATTACCCTGTTCCTCCTAACGTTACAGACGTACGAAGCTTCCTTGGTCTGTGCGCCTACTATCGCCGCTTCGTCCCAAGTTTCTCGAAAACCGCGTCACCGCTCAACGCACTGACGAAGGATGGAGCTTCTTTTGAGTGGCGCGAAGCGCAACAACGGGCCTTCGACGAATTAAAGACACGCCTCCAGACTGCACCTGTGCTGGCACACTTCGACCCCAACGCCGAAACAGAAATACACACCGACGCAAGCAATGAAGGTCTCGGGGCAGTGCTGGTTCAACTACAAGACGGCCTCGAACGTGTCATCGCTTACGCAAGCAGAACGCTATCCAGGGCCGAGAAAAACTACTCGACAAGAGAGAAGGAGTACCTTGCACTTATATGGGCCATCACGAAGCTGCGTCCCTACTTATACGGACGCCCGTTCAAAGTAGTGACAGACCATCATGCTCTATGCTGGCTCGCCGACCTGAGAGACCCGTCGGGTCGATTAGCACGGTGGAGTCTTCGGCTACAGGAGTACGACGTCCCCATCACCTACAAGTGGGGAAGAAAGCACAACGACGCAGACTGCTTGTCGCGGCGCACCACTCCAGAGAACAGACAGCGGCGACGAGATCGACGACAGTTTCCTGGGCCTCGTCAGTGAGACCCCTATGGCTCTACAAGGAGAATCACGAGCCACGAAGCGCTACATGGCTTCTAGTTGTACCTTCAGGGATGCGCCCGGAAATCCTCGCATCCTGTCTTCGGTCACCTGGGGTACAGCAGAACACTGGCCCGCATAAGGGAAAAATACTACTGGCCAAAGCTAGCCCAAGCTGTCCACCAGTACGTGAGAACGTGTAGGGAATGTCAACGCCGAAAAACGCCACCAATGCGTCCGTCTGGCTACCTTCAGCCGATTCCGCCGCCGTCGGCACCGTTTGAGCAGATGGGAATGGACCTACTCGGACCCTTCCCGCGATCGTCTTCCGGAAATCGTTGGATAATCGTGGCGACGGACTACCTAACTCGCTACGCCGAGATAAAAGTCCTCCCTCAAGGGACTGCCGCTGAAGTGGCGAAGTTCTTCGTTCAATGCATTGTACTCCGGCACGGAGCTCCCACGACTATAATCACCGACAGAGGAACAGCATTCACAAGCAGACTCAACCAAGAAATTCTCCGCCGCAGCCATACCGTCCACCGCAGAACGACGGCGTACCATCCACAAACAAACGGCCTCACCGAGCGGCTAAACAAAACTCTTGCCGACATGATTTCGATGTACGCCGACGTAGAGCACAAGACGTGAGACGAAATACTGCCGTACGTCATGTTCGCTTACAACACGGGTTCACGCCGTTTCACCTTGTGCACGGACGTGATGCAGCAACGATGCTCGACGCGATGCTGCCATAGGAGCCCAGTGAAGAAGAAAGCGATGCCCTGGACTTCACCCAACGAGCCAAGGAAGCTCGCCAGCCTACGGATCGGACAGCAACAACGCGAGGATACGTCGACGAAACACACAGTTTAGCACAGGAGACCTGGTATGGGTGTGGACTCCGATCCGACGACGAGGGTTAAGCCAGAAACATCTGAAACGCTATTTCGGCTCATACAAAATACTCTGACGCAGAGGAGAGGTGGACTACAAAGTAGTACCTCAAGACAGCACAGCTTCTCGGCGAACCCCGACCCCTGAAATAGTTCACGTCGTTCGCCTCAAGCCGTACTACTCCAGGTAGATTGGACGGTCCCCGGAACCAGAAGAAAATTGGCTACTTCTTTACCTCGAGTACCTCAAAAGCCCGGAACACCCGCCGAATCTGCTCTAGCGCCCTCGACACAAGTTCGGGCATCGGGACGATGCCACGTCTACAGAGGGGGCAATGCCACGGATCACCTTTGAAGCGACCACACCGAACAGCGGCAGCGGGCGAGTAGGCGTCGAGAGACGGGCTGAGATCCACAACACGCCGCGCTGATTAGCGAGCGATGCTTCCAGAGGCATCTGTTCCTTCGCTCGCATCAATCTCATGGACTGATCGACGACCTTGGAGTAGCTTCTCTACTTCCTCTTCTTCACCGACGCGCGCTTTCTACAATGTTCGCCGCTGTGTATAAAAGCTTCGCCGATTATTCGCCACCTCGCTCGTCTGTTTTCATCCGTGACAATATGCTTGTACCATCCATAATTCATCCATCGCACCTGCTAGATGGATGCACAGTGGACGTCTATATGGGTACAATGCACGTTCCATAGACCTCCACTCATTTCAACAAGCTGACAGCACGTTATGTTAGTTAGACATTCCTCTTGGTCTTAGATATCTTGATATTACTGGTACGTCCAGTAGACATTCGTGGTTCGCTGGGACGGTCTAGGAGAGGATGGCCGCCTCACCGAAAAACTCACGTGCAACTCACCGACTTTTGTATAAAATCAGTAACGAATAAAAATGAACACCCTGTATATAGATGTGTGGAACACATTTCTTGCACAGATACGTTATACAGCGACCACAACCAACATTCAAATGATTATTACTGTTTATTATCATTTGATTATTACAACCACAATTACAGATTTGCACACACAAAAATTAGAGCCCAGAGATTATGGCCGCATTTGCATGTTGGGGCATTTCTCATAGGCTCTGATGCTGGACAGCAGGAGTGCATGCAGTTTATCATTCTTGAAGCACACCGTTTCACCTCCTCGCCTAAACTGGGAATGCTGCAAAGGAATTGACACAGAGTGTTCGAGGTTAGACGAAATGCATCTTGGCTGTTGCAATTCTGTTGCAATATTGCAATTCATACCAGAAGACTCCTATATAACAAGAGACGTATTTGTTTACAGATTTCTCGTGTAGTGCGAAAGTGAACTAAGCTCATATGCAGTTGTAGCAAGCACAAGAACAACAACGTTGTCTTTATGCAGACAGGCTAGTGGTAGCTTGCGTGAGCACCAAGAGAAAACACAATTACAAAGAGGGTGGTGTAGCCCATAAATCCTTACTATTCGTATCTTGCGCTGTTCATGCAGGAAAAGCGCAATTTATTTCGCTGTCGTACATGTAGCAAATGTAGGAAAATAAAGCAATAATTCCCAAAAATACGGAACACAGAGCAAGCCGACACTGCGCGCCATTAATGGAGCGGCATCATTATCTACGATGGAAATTGTGGCAAACCAGCAATCCAGAAGATGTAGATTCGAGTCCTACAGCTGGCTAACCTTTTCATCTACCATTACATAGTTTGTCCATGCTAAAGTGCCCCGGGGTCGATCACGGAGCTAATGAGAACCAGAGCCAGAGAACTGCAGCATATTTTGAGGACTCGCATGTTCCAATCGCCAGTCTGTTTTTCATGGTGACTAAATAATTAATTTGGCACAACTAAATAGCTAACATTTTAATTATTCGTCTTAGGACCGAGATGTGGATTGGAAAGTTGTAGACCCTGTCGGGAAACAGCTACAGCGTACGCCGTGGGTAGAGTTTTGACGTGAATTTGTCTTCTAAATTGGGATGCCAGTTTGAAAAATTCAGCGACACGCAAGCAGGGACGATTTTGAAACGCTGTAAAATATAAACCGAACACAGTGAAGTCGAGTTGTGTATACACGACGACCTACTAGATCATAGCGACCATGTCATACGTACCTCTTCCCAGCGCCCCACTTGGAAGCTAGCGGTGGCGCTACTCATCGGCCCGGTTATTGCTTCCTGAATTTCTGCAGTACTGTGTATTTTAGCTTACTTTAGTATTTTTGTACAAGCGGTGGATGTCCCACGAGAGATGCTCCCTTCTAAAGTTGATTATCATCATCATTCTGCGCGTTTTCATAGGAACTGTTGCTGTCGTCTGCTACAGTGCGTCTGCTTCTGTGCGTTCAAAATTCAAATTTGCATCGTCCAATCGATAACGCAGATCTCGCAGGCCGATGAGCAGCACCCCAAGCGGATCGTGCGGACGGGCTCCTCATTGGGTTTGCCGGTTATGACATGGTCGCTATAATCTAGTAGGTCGTGGTATAGGCATACATGGGGCAAGAGTTTACATGTCTGCCAATAAGTCTCAAAACGGTATCAGTAAAACGGTGAACTACGCGCGACAGCAGTTTCCTGTCGTTCAGGCCTGCGCGATCACCATGCACCAATCCCAGGATGGCACGTTTGATCAGATCCTCTTGAAATACGACAGCAGCCAACAGCATCAATTTGTTTACGTCGCTCTTAGTCGAGTGAGCAGTATCGAAAGCTTGTACACAATGATCGACTTCGCTTGACTTCAACTGTCGTGGGCTCATAATGCTTTGGGACATGAATCGTCTTATGCCTTTGCATTTTGCACTGCAGGTGTTCGTTCTCGACTCGTCCTGTATCAACCAAGCTTCTACAAATTGGCGTTATATAAACAATCTGGAAGTGATGACCTACAAGTGATCTACGCCTAGCCGGTTCTACTGAGCAATAAGTGGCCCATTATTCTGAACTGCTTGAGATAATTGATATATGTTCCTGTATAGTTTCTTGTAGCTGACTGGTCTAGCCAACAAGTTCTTAGGGCTTAGGCTACACATGTTGTGTATTTGTAAGAATGTTGAGGAATAAGATATGAAAACATATTTATGCTCTCCAAAGTATACGTCATCAACGTCGTAAACTCACATGGACTGCCTGTACTTAAGGATTAATTACTACCTGTCTCCATCTTGAGCACGGCATGCTTTTGGTGCATGAATCGTCTTATTCCTCTGCATTTTGTATTAAGTGTTTGTTCTCGACTCGTCCTGTATCAACCAACCTTCCACAAATTGGTGTTTATCTAACTAAACCGGAAGTGATGACCAACAAATAATATACGCAATGTACTGAGCAATAAATGGCCCATTATTCTGAACTGCTCTCAAAGGTACGCGTCATTAACGTCGTCAACTCACGTGGATTGCCTGTACTTAAGTATCATTTACTACCTACCCCCATCTTCAGTCGTGAGCACGGCATGATTTGGGACATGAATCGTCTTATGCCTTTACGTTCGCATGCGCATTGGTAGAGGGAAGCTCTCTCTTTCCGGCAGCCCTGCGATGGGGCAACTCGCCGAGGAGGAAGAAGGATTGCGCCGCTGTTATGGCTCTGTAGTTAATGGAAGTTCGGAGTAGTCAGTGATAGTTACGGTGATAGAGGTGGATAGGGGTGGATAGCGGTAGTGGGTGGATGCTGGGTCGGCTGCAAACTCAAAAAGAAAAAAAATATATATATATAGGTAAGGTGAGGTGAGTCACTCACCCTGACGGGAGGACATCACGTTTCACGTGACCTTCCGACGCCACTCACTCAAACGTCGCCCACCTACGCATTGCTGATGAAGGCCCAATAAGGCCGAAACAGCTGTCCAATGCTGGTGTGGCGACGTTTGGGACTTATAAACATATGTTCAACGTGCAGCCAAAGAGCGTATGCTAGTTTTCTTCATTTAATACTTTACTGGCTTCGCACTGGGCTTTCAGAGGTGAGTCACTCACCCTGATGGGAGGACATCACGTTTCACGTGACCTTCCGACGCCACTCACTCAAACGTCGCCCACCTACGCATTGCTGATGAAGGCCCAATAAGGCCGAAACAGCTGTCCAATGCTGGTGTGGCGACGTTTGGGACTTATAAACATATGTTCAACGTGCAGCCAAAGAGCGTATGCTAGTTTTCTTCATTTAATACTTTACTGGCTTCGCACTGGGCTTTCAGAGGTGAGTCACTCACCCTGATGGGAGGACATCACGTTTCACGTGACCTTCCGACGCCACTCACTCAAACGTCGCCCACCTACGCATTGCTGATGAAGGCCCAATAAGGCCGAAACAGCTGTCCAATGCTGGTGTGGCGACGTTTGGGACTTATAAACATATGTTCAACGTGCAGCCAAAGAGCGTATGCTAGTTTTCTTCATTTAATACTTTACTGGCTTCGCACTGGGCTTTCAGAGGTGAGTCACTCACCCTGATGGGAGGACATCACGTTTCACGTGACCTTCCGACGCCACTCACTCAAACGTCGCCCACCTACGCATTGCTGATGAAGGCCCAATAAGGCCGAAACAGCTGTCCAATGCTGGTGTGGCGACGTTTGGGACTTATAAACATATGTTCAACGTGCAGCCAAAGAGCGTATGCTAGTTTTCTTCATTTAATACTTTACTGGCTTCGCACTGGGCTTTCAGAGGTGAGTCACTCACCCTGATGGGAGGACATCACGTTTCACGTGACCTTCCGACGCCACTCACTTAAACGTCGCCCACCTACGCATTGCTGATGAAGGCCCAATAAGGCCGAAACAGCTGTCCAATGCTGGTGTGGCGACGTTTGGGACTTATAAACATATGTTCAACGTGCAGCCAAAGAGCGTATGCTAGTTTTCTTCATTTAATACTTTACTGGCTTCGCACTGGGCTTTCAGAGGTGAGTCACTCACCCTGATGGGAGGACATCACGTTTCACGTGACCTTCCGACGCCACTCACTCAAACGTCGCCCACCTACGCATTGCTGATGAAGGCCCAATAAGGCCGAAACAGCTGTCCAATGCTGGTGTGGCGACGTTTGGGACTTATAAACATATGTTAAACGTGCAGCCAAAGAGCGTATGCTATTTTTCTTCATTTAATACTTTAGTGGCTTCGCACTGGGCTTTCAGAGGTGAGTCACTCACCCTGACGGGAGGACATCACGTTTCACGTGACCTTCCGACGCCACTCACTCAAACGTCGCCCACCTACGCATTGCTGATGAAGGCCCAATAAGGCCGAAACAGCTGTCCAATGCTGGTGTGGCGACGTTTGGGACTTATAAACTTATGTTAAACGTGCAGCCAAAGAGCGTATGCTATTTTTCTTCATTTAATACTTTACTGGCTTCGCACTGGACTTTCAGAGGTGAGTCACTCACTCTGACGGGAGGACATCACGTTTCACGTGACCTTCCGACGCCACTCACTCAAACGTCGCCCACCTACGCATTGCTGATGAAGGCCCAATAAGGCCGAAACAGCTGTCCAATGCTGGTGTGGCGACGTTTGGGACTTATAAACACACACATATATATATATATATAAAACCCTAGAATGAGGCTCGTGCCCCATTCCTCTTCCTCTTTATTCACCTGTCGGCACCTTACAATATACATAAGAGAATAAGTATAACGCTAACGCATTTCCGCGGCGTATTAATTATATTAATCGTCTGAAGGGCAAAGAACTTCTCGACCAAAGGCACCATCGTCGAGCACATCGTCATTTACTTCCAACATCGCCCATCAATTTTTTGTCCTTTTATTGAATCCCGGGCTTTCGCGTTACATCTGTCAGTCGACCTATCCCTGTTTACAAACAAGTGACGTCATATGGTACAACAGCGCCGCCAACTTGGTACACTGGAACTATCATCACAAAAAAAGAAAGAAAAAGAATCAATAGGTCACAAGAAAGCCACGCTTAAATGCGGCTTCTCATATTGTAAATTTTTTTGTAGTTCTTTACATATTTCTAGTTTCATGGCCTTGTTGTGCTCTATTCTAGCTCTAGCCCTATCTTTTCGGTAGCCCTTTCTAAAGATGGCTGCCGGGCCCTTCCATCCTCAGGAGCTTCAAGGGCATGAGTTTCTCTCGAGTGCACGTGGCGTCTCTACACAAAGCAAGCGCGAACTAAGTCGTAGTAACAAACCAGATTCGCACAGGAATACGACATTACGACAGTACGACTCCTAGACGATGCAACTCGTGGGATGAAGCCTTTCTTTTCTTTCCTAAGTGGACTGGGAACGCGAACGAAGACACTAAAGCGACGAAAAACGTGACCGCATTTGTGTGTACCGCTATTACAAAGAAGCCACCCGTGACCTTGATGAAGGACTACAGCTCTGTGAAACAGTGGTGTTCTCCGCCCGCACCGTTTCGGTTTCACCACATCTACGGCCGTCATGATTACGTCAAGGCGAAGCCTCTTCTGTAGAGGTCTATTGTGCCGCGTACCTGTCTAGAAGGAACGCTCGTTGTTCTATAATCCAAAGGCCCTACACGATCTGGAGGCACTGTGGCACGCAAACGCAAGCCGCCAAGCTACGGCGTGGAGCACGACATGCTCACAGACGCCAGGCGACAGCAAAGGGTCGTACGTACATAACGCAATTACGCGGCTTGCCTCGCTTCCTTCGCTGAACGTCGTACCCTCCATCGGCCCATTTCGCCGTTTGTTATTCCACGTGACTGCACGAGGTTTGTAACAAGCGGAGCAGCTCCGCAGTAGTTAAGGGTAAAAAGTTCGTCCACTAACACTGCCCATGACCAACTGATGGGTGCTTCCTAGCGGTCACACTCGGGGATAGGAGAATCCGCGCATTGTCCGTTTGCAGAGACGTCTGTTGCCTTGAGTCCTCCCATATTAACTCTATGTTCCTAGACTTATTTTTCCGTAATGTGCACACAACATGAAGCTTGCCTCGGTACCAACTATTGTAAATAAGAAAAAAAAAAGGCAGACTGTGTTGTAAGGCACCAGCAACCGGATGTACAGTGTGTAACAGATGTGGGTTACGAAATTCCGTTAGGTCGTGGTAGATCCTATGTTGAGCAGAGGGGCCGATGCCGAACCACGCGCTTAATGGAGCATAAAAATAACAAGGAAGCAGACAAAGAAATTTATTCTTACGTTCTACGGATTGTGGGTGTGATGGAATATATGAAAGCACCAAGGTTAGAGGAAGATACCGAAAACAGAGGGAAAGGGAGATTAGGGAAGCCTTGTCGATAGGGGAAGTGGGTGACACGTATGTTAGCTCAGAAAGCATTGCCTTGACTGGAAGAAAGAGGGAGTACGTGATATGCCTACAAAAACACAGCGGTTTGGTCGTGAACGCATTTAAAAGATGAAAGTAGCGCTCTGTGTTGTATGTTGTCCTGTTTTTAGCGCATTTAGTGAAACGGAAGCATCTTACCGACATGACCAAATGGCCGTTTTAGTGAGCCCCATTTAACGGTGGGCAGGCTTCTCCGGTGTCAACTCCGGTGTCAATAACTGACCATACTGATTTTTTGAGTTATAAATGTTACAAATCGGTTCGGTGCTACCTACATTAAAAAAGCCTTTTGTGAGCCCTAACATTCTGGCTCATATTTTTGAATACGACTTTTCTTCTGCCGCTTTCGTTCCTTTGTCTAGGAACTCACAAAGCTCCAGCAATTAAAGTATTAGCTAAACGTAAGTTTGGGTGCTGGAGAGGGTCAACACTACCTACCATTCTATTGAGAGATCCTATGCAGACAATAGTGCGTGCTGTTGAAACAGCCCATTTGCTATGGTCATCACGATTGGAGAAGCTAATGGACTGTCCCTTGCCCAATGGAAACTTCATCCATTTCACATTCATCACTTTGTACTGCTCATTGCATTCGGACGGCAAACGTCCTCCAGGTCCATTAAGCCACGTGGACACATACAGGTCGCTGCCGAGATTCCTGGCTACAACTTCCGAGTAAACATCTGGAATAGGAAAGTACGCACCAGGTGAAGAAACAAATGTAATTTGCAGTAAGAAACCGTGACTGTTGTGACCATTTCTGAATTATTGAGCAATGGTAAAATCATATAGCAACATCAAGCATTCACCTCCAGAATAATCTAGTTAGAGTGACGTGCACATATCACATTTTCGAGTATTCGTCATACTTTGCGCCAGGGATCTAACAACCAGCCAATGTCCCAATCAACATGCTCCAAGACTGAAAAATGAGACGTAGCGAGTGAGACATAATCAATGTTGTTTGCGGTCGCATATCCTCGTCGCTAGTATTTTTATCGTGCAATATTAATTAATCAGATTAGGTTACTTAGTTAGCTTTTAAGCTACTAGTTTAAGGGACGAGGTGTCAACTGGAAACTTGTTGAACAGCTTGACAAGCACGAGATTGAGGTGTTTCCAGTGAGGTACGCTCTGTGGCTTCTTTTTGCTGCTGTTGAAAGACACCCCGCGAGAATACAAAAGGAAAAATACCCACGTAACAACGTGCCCGCATGCTGCCATTGCAAGGCGCGTTCTCATGTGGTCCTAAATTTGCGGGTGTGTTGGTCACGTGCAGCTCCTATGCCGTCCTGAACAGTATAGTTGGGAAACGGCTGATGCTGTCGAAGACCTTCCTGTTTTGTAAATATCTTTGGGCAAGAGCTAACCAGTTGTTGGGTCATTTGTGTTTGCGTGCGCTCATTAATTGAATAAAAATTCTGACTTATAAATTTATTTCGCACTCTATTTCGTACGATCGACACGTACGGCCAGCGAGTTAGCGAATCCTGAGGATGAACATAGGGCCTCACACCTTGGTGCACCTTACACCCTTGGGAATTTCTGTGGCAATTTCGCAGGGGGCCGTTTCATTAGAGAATTTAACAAGGTTTAAAATTTAGTTTCGTGACTTCGAATTTAATTATGTTAACTCTATTAGACTGACAACGTTAATTAACCCTACGCCATGCCATAGCCCTAAAACGTTACATGAAATTTCATAAGTGTCACCCACATAAACCATCACGAAGGCACCAATAATATTATTAAATTCAATTATATTCAATATTACCAATTATATTATATTCAATTACACAATACACAGCACAGTACACGCCCGCAAGTTGTGCACCAATACGAACGTTTCACAAAAAATCTCAATTAAAGAATTGCTAAAAAGCAAGCGAGCTGGTGATTATAATTCATATTGGTAAAACCCGAGACTATGGAACTACGAAAACAGACACTGTCCGCGTGTGTCTGTTTTCGTAGCTCCCAAGTATGGGATGTTTTGGTAATATGCAAACAGAAATCACATTTCTCGTGTGAAAAATTCACTCCAGATTTTTGCATGACCAATCATCTGAATACCCAATAAGCTTGAATTTTATAGGACACCGTAAAGGTCACTGGTTCATTTCTATTAGAGACCAGAATGGGTATATAAAACTGCAAACAGCAGTCGTTGCGATACTTTCTGCTTCTATGAGCTTCAAACAGGTTAGCGTGCGCGATTTCAGTGTTGTGCAAATAATCTATGGTGTATTATTCCTTTGATTATCGTACCTGATCTGAATTTCATTTCTAGGTGCATACCTCCCGTGTTGCAACAGTAGGGCGGAACAAGGTGAAGAAACCAGAAAAGAAGATGAATGACAACTTTAAAGCGCTAACCGCATACGACGAATTCTCGACGGAAAAACGGCCACCGTCACCGTTTTTCCGGTGAGCCGACGCGAGCAATGGGAACTTCACCGATTTCTCGACGACAGCGGTGGACAGAAAAATTCGGCGAAGAGCGGAAGCGGCCGCTCGAGGGCAGCCAATAGGTCCGCTCACGCGCTGTCGTTCCACAAACGGACGTGCCAGACCAGTGGCGGGCATTTCGGATGCCCGTATGGCTAACCTGGGAAGTGGAGAGGGTGCTGTCGTCCGCTCGCTGCTGTCTGAGGGCGCTTTTGTAACGCTTGCTTCGCGAATATGCTTTGACCGCAAGAACTTCTTCTGTGTGCCACTATAACTTTCCTATGTGTAGCAAAATATTTATCAGTGAATTTGAAGTCAAAATTTAACACGGAGTAACGAAATGCCCGCTAGGACGCCACCGTCCGTCGCAGTGGAAATCTGTGCATGCGGTTCATCCCGCTGTTTTTCCGTCGAGTTGTCATGCCGGTGGGGAAGTTGGCCGTTATTCCGTCGAGAAATCGTCTTATGCGGTTACCGCGAAAGGCCCAAACGCATGGAGAGTTTTCCGACGTTTTCAGGACGCACGCGCTCGTCGTGCGTGTGACGTTAGAAAAACCAGTTTTTCAACGCTCGCGGAGGGTGCACGCCGGAATCTGTTGGCTACAGATATTCGCGCGCGTCTGGACGCTTTTCTGATAAGTAGACAGAACGATTGCAGCGGTGCGGGAGACAAGGTTGCGTATGAGTAGCTCGCACAAATTTTTGGGACATTGTCCACCACACTAAATTTACTTGTACATTTTAATGATATCTGGAATGAATGAACGCAGGAACCACAGGAAGGAAGAGCATCGGCACGTTCTAAAAGACACTTGTGGTCGACGAATATATCAACAGTGGCGCGCGCCCCTTGCTCCGTACGCGTCCCATGCGTTTCGCGTGGTCGCCTTGCGGGCGTTTCTTCGACGCGTGTGCAAGGCTATGGCGTGCGCGCAACGTTTTGACGCTGGGAAAACGTTCCATCCGTTTCGGGCTTAAAGTGTTTGAAAACGTATTTAGAGCCTGATGACCTCAGTAACAATAGGAATTATTTGAACACGAAGTGGTGCTACGAGCGATCGGTGTTGCTTGTGTCTTGAGGTCCACACTGTGGAGACCTCAGCACCCGAGGTATCCCCAGGGCCTCAAGCTCTGAGGTAACCCTTCGACCTCAAGCTCTGAGGTTGACTCCAGGCCTGAAACACTGAGGCAACCTCTAGACCTTAGATGTCTCACATTACCTCAAGGCCTCAGACTCTCAAGCATCCTCAGAAATCATTTTCAATAGAAATCTCTTCGTCCTGTATGGTTGATAGGTACAGCTTAGGACAAAAGTTCACGGAACACTGTTGTGTCGCATTTCTTCTTGTGTCGTCACCCTATAGCAGCAAACAGGAACGGACACACATACTGAGGGTTGCACAGAACATCCAGACACCCGTTTCTTATTCTACAGCTTTCTGCTAGCCAGCAAGGGGCTGCTACGATGAAGAAATACGCCGGTGTCGTGTTCCGTAAACGTTTGTCTAAAGCTGTACAAAAATATTTCCAGAAGGAACGCTACCACTCTCTGAAGCCTCGTTTCTTCTGGTGCGTTTCTATGTCCATAGTCGTCTGAGCGCAGCCCGAAACGGCATGAACGAAGACCGGACACAACTAAGAGAACAACGCAGTTGTCTTGGTTGTGTCCTGTCTTTGTCCATATCTTTTTGGGTTGTGCTACAAGAATTAGTATTTACCAATTACCACGCCTTTTTTTTTTTTTCATGTGTTCCTTATGCTTTCCACGAAAGGTCTGTAACTTACCCAACGCTATCTCTACTTTCTATCAATTTATCTATTGTGGTCTCATTGTGTGAATTTCCCAATCTCCAGTGCTGAAACATATGACAACATCTATCTTTCTTCTTTGGGCTCTCACATTTGACGAGCCTTGTTGCATTTCTAGGTGAGGTTGAATAAACTAACATTTAAAGTTAAATGAAAGTTAAACATTTGTTGAAAGTACAGTGTGTCCGTGGTGTGTCGTCTTAATGTTTTTAGCACTGGTTTTAGCGACTTTATCTATAAGGTTCTTTGCCGTATCAAATCTACAAATAGTTCGACGCTATTAGAAAAAAAATGCGGCAGTAATAACTTATTCGATCGGTGTTTGTAACACAGATAATGAACAACTGTATCAAACCGGAAGCTCCTGTTTCTGTGTGGTAATTGATCCAGTCGTGTTAACGCCGCGGAGCGACAGCATTAACGAGCGGTGTATAATTACCGTTGCGGTTACAAAATGTCTGCTTGGAGTAAATCGAACTATGTAAAGGAGCAAAAACCTTTGTTGAAGCGTCCATTCTTAGCATAACTGAGGAAGGGCACTCCAAGCACATCTGTGAGTGTTGCAGTCAGCACCCATGGTGGGCTGCGAATGAAATGGTTATGAAGAAGAGCATAGAGGCCAGTATGTTGCTTCAGCATAGAGGGGGATGCATAACCGTCATAGACATCTGGGGCTTGAAGACGTAGGTGCGTTGCTGCAACAATAGATTAACCTTTGTTATTATTAACCTTTTGCATAGAAAGAGTGAGCCATTTGTCAGGACTGTCAGTCAGTCACACGAAAATATATTCTTCAAAACGAGAAATAAAGGATTGAGACGGGTTACCTATGGTATCTAGTTGGCTGGTTGGATAAGTTACGCACAGAAAGTTCTGTCCGAATTCCTGGCCACTATGGGGATACGAGTATCTCCCATACGCAGCTCCTTCAGGAAACTTTGGAACGCTGTGCACGAGCCATAGGCCATTGCTGCCGTCGAACAGGATAAGGCCTAGTGAGAAAATTGAGAAATAGCAACCAGTGTCAGAATTACAAGACAGTGTGCAAGTTACGCGTATCTGTTGTGATAGACTACAACAGTTGTCTTAGCCTCATATATTGTGTTTGCCAGCGGCTTTGGCACTCTTTTCGTTCTTATCCCCTTGAATGTGTATTTTCAAACCCGGGGTCTAATCTTGGGAAAACTGGTATATTCGATTTATTTCAGCGCTTTATATAAGAGTGGCCCTTTCATGATCTAGCTCGTAACAAAATTAGAACAAAATAATATTGATCGACAAGTGCTTTAATAACATCAACTACCGCGAGAAGGAAAGGGAGAAAGAAAATGTCTGGAGACGAACGCGCACAAACGTACCCACAAACTCATATTCACAATGTGCAGGTGTAAAACGTAGAGGGGAGCTCCTGCAGATTACTCGCCACGCAGGAAGCAACGTACTGGTATAATAATATAGTACGGACCGCAGATACTGGTATAATACATGGCTTCGGAGAATGTGGGGCCGCTTTCGCCGGCACGGTTTTCACGGCACCCCCAACAGAAGTCTTCAAAGTCTTCCCAATCAGTATATGGTGGACGAAAATGCTCCTCGGAATATATTACGGATGTAGTTCCGTATCGGGACCACAGGCTTTTTTTTAAAGAAAAAAGAATGAAAACAAAAATCAAACGCTTTTACGTGAAAGAGGAGCTAATTAGTAACGAAATTAAACAGGAATGACCCTCGTATATTGCGTGAAACGTATAACAATTTAATTTTATCGCCCGTTTCTGGAGGACGATCCACCACCTTTACTGAGGACCTTCTGATCTAACCCGAGGCACAGTCTCGACGCCCGCACCGCATAGTGCGTGCCTGGGGGGCCTACCAATCTGTAGAACCTAACATAGACTAACCTCACTAAAGTGAGGGGGCGATTTAGCCCAATTCAACGACCTTGCAAGATGGCAAGTTTCGACTTCGTTAGGCTTAGCAGTCCCGTGTTTCCCCCGTTTCCCGGGTGTAGGAAAGAATGCCCCCGGAAAAAATGTCCCCGGAAAAAACGTCCCCGCAAAATATGTCCCCGAGAAAAATGTTCGCGAAAAAATGTCAACGTTCCCAGCCCATCAGGTAAGATTATATAGCGCAAAACAATGCACCCACTTTTTGATCATACCAAAGAAGGTATTTAAAATTCAACTACATACCTACAACTGTGGGTGGAATAGAGTAAGTTACGAGAGTGAATAAATGATATTATTCTCAATAGGCACGAAACAACGGTGAGGCGAGTAGAAGGAAATGCCGTACATTATATTTCTTTATTTTTTTCTACAATTCTATATTTATTCATGTACTTCCTGATCCACATGTGTTCGGCTGACGTTAAAACCGTATCGTCCGTCCAATGCCGCGAAGTAATTGCTAAAGGGCTCTTCTCTCCCGGTGTGTACTGCATATAAAGATTCCGAAGCCGCATTTGCACGTTCACTGTCGTCAGCATTACACACCTTAAAAGCGATAAAACCCATTAATTAATTTTTTGATTAACCATTTTCGATAGCTTTACACGCTTTTTTTGGCGGTTTTCCTATTGCTTCTATAGGTAAATTAAAGCAGACTTATGTGAGCATCACCATGTAAATGCGACAGCAAATGAATCCTTAGACGGTAATTGTGAACAGGCTTACCTTCAACTAACTCCTTGGAACACGCTGGCCCTTACTTGTCAGCACAGAATAAGCATCAGCAATGACAGGATGATCAATAAATGTACGGCAACAAAATGCGGCCTAAATACCGTGCGATCGTATCCTCAACACCCCGTTCTGTTCAGTCGCACGTTCTGTCTGTACCTTATGTCCACAAATATTGCAGTATGCTATCCCATCAACGAGCCCAACTTTTTGCACTTGTTCAACGCCCCGATTTTGTTTTTTGGGGAAACTGCGGGTAACCTCTCCACAGGGGACACTTCTTCCGGGGACCTTTAGCTTATTGCTTGGAAATACGTTGACCTCATTTCACAGCACATAATAAG
Source organism: Ornithodoros turicata (assembly GCF_037126465.1). Classification (NCBI taxonomy): domain Eukaryota; kingdom Metazoa; phylum Arthropoda; class Arachnida; order Ixodida; family Argasidae; genus Ornithodoros; species Ornithodoros turicata. Next base: position 45,416,220 of record NC_088203.1, on the reverse strand, counting down.
CATTAACAATGACAGGATGCTCAGTGAACGTGCTGCAACAAACTGCCGTCTAAATACCATGCGATCCTAACCTCAACACCCTTGCTTTGTTTCTTTCGGGAGCTCCCGGTAGCCTTTCCACAGGGGACATTTTTTCCGGGGACGTTTTTTCCGGGGACATTTTTTCCGGCTCCCGTGTTTCCCCTGCGCTAAAAGTGAATCAGATGGGGTTGTTGAAATGCATATAAAAGATTGTAGTCCGCAGAATTTTATAATTCTTACATTCTTAGATTCCGTATATGACCTTCTTCCACTTCTCTGCAATATTTACCTTCCTAACTCCTTCACAAATTTTTAAAAACGAGTGGTCCCGATAATGAACTACGCCCTAAAATACCGTTGGTTTGAATGCATCGGGCCATAACCTCGTATTGCTAGGCAGTTGTTCGAGCACTGCGAGCACCACGCGACGACGGCATGTTTGCTGCCTTCCAAAGAATAGTCGAAAAAGTGAAGAAGTGAAGTGACGGAAATGACGTTGACGCGCTCGCGCCCCAGGCGTAGTCAGCTAATGTCACGTGCACGGCCATAACGACACCGACAGCTTAACGTCATCGGTTGACGAAGAAATGCGATTGCGCCAATGGGATATCGTCGTTACATTTGTTCTATTCGGTAGCCTCCTGCTTCGCTTGCCGTGTTAAGGACGGAGAAGAGGATGAGAAGGGCCGCGCGCATCGCTCGGGTTCTGTACCTTCCCCCATGCCGGTATGCAGCCGAGTATGTTCGGTCCAAGTTGTGGTCAGAGATTACGCCACGAAGCGAGCACGAAATATGCCCCGTGAAACCCGCCTCGCGCTAGTTTTAACGATAGCCGTTGCTCTCGTTAGCTCGTGAGGTGGACTTGCGATTAAGCCCCCTGGGGGCTTAATCGCAAGTTCACCTCACGAGCTGACGTCCACCTCACAGTATACCTGATAATTTTCGGTCCCGGAAAGCAAGGAGATACAAGAGCAAATATAGCACATGCAGTAAAGTATTAGAACATATCTTACATAAGCATATTTCCAAATATCTGGAAAGTAAGAATTTCTTCTCTACCAGTCAACATAGCTTTCGCCACTGTCTAAGCACAGTCGCACAGCTTGTGAACACAACCCATTATCTTGCTACAGTTTATGGCATCTTGTAAGGAGCGCCGCTTGGCGTCCCGTCAGTCTTAATCAGATAAGATCGGCTGCGGCCGTCACGGGGGCGGTTTTTTCTACTTAAGCAGGTTCTCCTGCTAGCTTCGGTCTCTTTTTTGCCTGTTGCTTGTCCTGGAGAGGACAGGGTGCTCTTGTGTCTGAAGGTAAATAAACCGTGCTGTTTCATTGAAGTTCTGTGTGTGCCGCTTGTTCCTTTGCGCACGGAACGGACGGGCTGACGCCCCGAGGTTGTGGGAACTTAGGTTTCCACAACTGGCGCCCAACGTTTGGGGTTCGAGCTCGTTCGTCCCGTGGCGGGGAACACGCGGCACTGTGAGTTTGCGTAGCTGAGTATTTCGTTGTAGTTTGTAGTTTTTGCTGTTAGTTTTTTGGGTGTGCGTTCTTGTGTGTGTTTTTGTTTGTCTTTGAGTTCTTGCAGCTCCCGCCCAGTACCTGTGTCCCGGAGCGGATGCACCGTTCACCGACGCTACACAGGTACGACCTCCGTAGCAGATCCGAGGCCCCGGGAGGGGAGCGGGCCCGTTCGGAAGAAAGGCTGGTCTCCAACGCCTCGGCGCCATCGGAGCCGAAAGGACCAGCCGAGGCCAAGGAGGCACATGCCGTGCCTTCCTTCCAAGCTACGTCGACTGAGGTACCTGCAGTGCCGCAGTCTGACGCCATTGCAACGGTAGAACTCCTGTCACGCATGACGGAGTTGTGCTCGCTGGTGGTTCAACGCATGGATGCCGGGTCGGTTTCGCCGCCGCAGGCACAAGCGCCTCTACGACTCAACTTACCGGTGCCTACCTTCTCAGGTTACACCGATAAGAAATCTGTTGCCGATTTCCTGGACGACCTTACCGCCTATCAGACGGGTATGGGAATTTCGGACGAAGTCCTAATCCAACGCATCCTGCAGGTTGCCTTGGTCGGAGACGCCGCCCGCTGGCTTCGGTTGCAATCGGAGTTTACGTCCTTTCAGGACTTCCAGGAGCGGTTCAAAAACGAATTTCTTCCCCCGGATTACGAATACCGTGTCCTAGAGGAATTGCATAAGCGTACTCAACATCCTGAGGAAAGCTTATCTGAATTCGTTCGGGCATTGCAGGATCTGTACAGCAGAGCGGATCCCACTGTAACGGAAGAGCAGCGCGTCGCACGGGCGATCCGTCAGTGCCACCCGCGCTTCCGGCCCTACTTAAGAGCCCATCGCTTTAAAACCCTTGAGGCGTTGGCCCAGGAGGCTCGTTCAATACAAGGTGACCTCCTGGCAGAGCTCGAATACCGGCCCCCTCCGGCCCCGGAGCTAGCGTTGGAACCGCGCTGCGCGTGGTCCGGAGGAGCCGCCTCGGTCGAACGCCTGCATGCAACAGGTTTGGGTGACAACCCCCGTAATTCAGACAATGCGGAGTCATCCCACCGAGCCCTAGATCCGTTCCTCTATGACCAGAGGACGATCCCCGCAGGAACGAGCCTTGACAGACCCGTCCCGCCCCGAAGTCGCGGTCAACCTGGCCTTTCAGCTAGCGAAACCCCACGGCAGCGGGAGCGGCATCATCCTGCGCCCCCGCAGCCACGAGCGCCCAACGGCTGTTGGAATTGCGGCAGCCCTGACCATTTTCGTCGGGAATGCCCGCGACAAAGACCGAACACCCGTAATGTGCCATCGGGAAACGGTCGCAGCCGGCGTCCATGAATGCTCGCTCAACGACGTCGGCAAGTTGCGAAAAAAGCAAGCAGACGGTTACTATCCGTGGCCTTGATCAGTCAAAAACTAGCTTTGCAAGCGCTAAGATAACGCAAAGAGATGCTTTGGCTCCTCTTGCTTTTTCTGTCCGAGATTACATCGAGGATAAGGAACCAAACATCGCCGTTCGAATTTTGGGTAAAGATTACATCGCCCTTATCGACACTGGAGCTACGCTTTCCCTTATTGGGGACAGTGTTTACGGGCATTGCGTATCACGGCATGTGGAATTGCAATCCACAGATGTCACTCTTCGTCTTGCTTCCAATGACGCCGTTCCAGCACAGGCAGCAGTTGTGCTCTGGGTACGTTTGGATGCTAGACGACGAAAGCAGCGCCTCGTGCACCTTCCTGGCCTGGCAGTTCCTGTTATCCTGGGCAGAGACTTCATCATCCGGCAGAAGTTGGTGCTGGACCTGCCCAATGGAGGATACGTGTACCACGGCTCGTCGGGATTTTTCCGCTTCGCCGCAGCACGGGAACACTGCACAGCACAGCAAGCTGTGGCAGCGTCCGTTGAAACGTCTGGGCTGCCGACTGTCTTGGGGTCATTCCATGGTCCCGAGGAGCAACGCCGTCAGCTTGAACAAGTACTGCGGCAGTTTGACGGAATCTTTACCGAAAAACCGGGTAAGTCGTCTGTGTTGCAGCATAGCATAGACACCGGTAACGCTAGACCCTGGCGTTGTAATCCGAGACCATTGAGTGTGCACAAGCGTGCTTTATTAGACGCTGCTCTTGACGAAATGCTCCAAACCGGTGCAGTTCAAAGGTCTCAGAGCCCTTGGGCATTTCCTGTTGTTCTGGCTCCGAAACGAGATGGTACGGCTAGGTTATGCGTCGACTACCGTCGACTTAACGCAGTAACTGTAAGGGTCTCTTACCCCTTCCCGTCCATTGAGTCAATCTTGTATTCCCTGGGCAATGCAACTGTGTTTTCAACGCTAGATTGTAGTAGAGGATTTTTGCAAATCCAAGTTTACCCGGAGGATATCCCAAAAACAGCCTTTACGTGTCATAGAGGTTTGTTCGAATTTGTACGAATGCCTTTCGGACTGTCTAATTCACCCGCCAGTTTTCAGCGGTTGATGGATACAGTGTTGGGAGATGCGAAGTACAATTTCGCAATGGCATACATGGATGATGTCGTAGTGTTTTCCAGAAATTTTCAGGAACACTTGGAACACCTGTCAATCGTCCTTGCAAGGATGAATGAAGCGGGCATAACAATCAACCCCCGCAAGGTGCAGCTGGCATCGTCTAAGATCAGCCTTCTCGGCTTTGTGGTGGACAGAGGGACCATCCGTCCTAACGACGACAAGCTAAAGGCGATCACGGACTTTCCGGTTCCCGGTAACGTCAAAGCCTTGCAGCGCTTCCTAGGTATGGTTGGTTTTTACAGACAATTCATTCCTAATTGTGCCGAGCTAGCGCAGCCGCTTAACCAGTTGTTGCGCAAGGACACGCGCTGGAATTGGGGAGAAGAGCAGGAACAATCATTTCGAGCTCTATCACAAGCAATCGCTGATACGGCTAGGCTTTATCTGCCCGACCTTAACAGACCATTTGTTGTGCAAACAGATGCAAGCGATTATGGTGTTGGCGCAGTTCTCTTGCAGGAGCGTGACGCTACTCTTTGTCCAGTGGCTTTTGCAAGCCGCACGCTGAATCCGGCAGAACGGAACTACTCCGTGACGGAAAAGGAGTGCTTGGCGATCATCTTCGCTTTCAGGAAGTTCGACCTTTACCTGGACGGCAGTACCTTCACTGTACAGACTGACCACCAGGCACTTTCTTGGCTGCAGCGGCTCCATAACCCGTCTGGACGACTTGCCAGGTGGGCCCTGACGCTACAAGGCTACTCCTTCAACGTGGAGTACAGGCGGGGCTCAACGAACGTGGTAGCAGACGCACTGTCCCGCGCGCCTCTACCGGAGGGGGAAGAGGAAGGCACAGAGGCGCCTTCTCAACTTCTGGCAGCAGCACAGGTGGCACGAGACGTATCTTCGTCTTGGGGCACGGTCGTGAGCAGAGAGCAGCTCCTACACGCTCAGAGAGCGGACGGCCTTTGTCAGCGGGTGTCTCAATGGTTAGCTGAGCAGGACTCGGCAGGCACCGGAACGACTGACGGACGGCACGACTCCTATCTGCTGGGCGAGGATGGCATCCTGTTCAGATACATACCCCAGGCGGATGACGATGACGGCTCATCCCCATTCAGAGTCGTGGTGCCACGGAAGTTGCGTAAGTCTTTCATACGTTACTTTCATGATTCGGCCTTGGCAGGTCACAGCAGCGGCAGGAAAACTTATGAAAAGTTGTGTCGTGTTGCGACATGGCCAGGAATGAGGCAGGATGTAACAAAGTATGTTCGTACTTGTCCCGTATGCCAGAGAGCGAAACCTCGTGGTGGTTTACCCCCTGGGCGCTTACAGCCTGTTCAGAGCAATAGACCCTGGCAGATAGTTGCTTGTGATGTGATGGGACCATTTCCCCGTAGTCCTGGAGGTAACCAGTATTTGTTCGTGGTTACTGATCATTTCACGAAATGGGTTGAGCTGTTTCCTCTCAGGACGCTGACTTCCCAGAGAGTGTGGGAAAAACTACTCGACACCTTTTGCCGGTTCGGGTTTCCCGCACAGCTGATCACCGACAACGCAACTTACTTTACAAGTAAGGTGTTCTCAGATTCTTGCGCTGTCTTAGGCATTCAGCATAAGAAGACTTCCCCGTATCACCCTCAGGCTAACATTACCGAACGTGTTAATCGGAACCTGAAAATGATGTTGGTTGCTTTTACTAGCCAGCACCACCGTGATTGGGATCTTCGCCTGGCTGAACTAGCGTTCGCTACACGGACGACGGTCAACAGGTCTACAGGATTCACCCCGGCGTTCCTGAACTTGGGACAAGAGGCCCCTTTTCCTGTGGAGAATGCTCTGGGCCTCCGGGATGGTGCTACCCGGCCTCCTTATTCAAGGTTTGCTGAGGACCTCCGGAGTCGACTGGACGATGCAGCCCGGACGGCTCCGGAGAATCTGGACGTCGCAAGGTTGGACCAGGCTCGCCAGTACAACCGCGGACGTCGGAACCTCACCTACAGCGTCGGTGACCTCGTCCTTCGACGGACTCACCCGCTAAGTGATGCGTCTCGAGGCTTTGCAGCTTCACTCGCAGATAGGTGGGATGGCCCCTTCGAGGTAAGTGCGTGCTCCTCCGGCCTCACTTACAGGCTTCGTCGCTGCGACACCGGCGAAGAGACTGGGCCGGTTCACATCTCGGACTTGAAGTCTTACCATCTCCGAGACCCGGACGGAGAGGAGCCCGATTCGCAACCTGCCTCCCTCCAGGACCTGGACCCGGATCCTGTTCCCGGACCTGCGTCCAGTCGCTACGACTTGCGTCCCCGCAGGCGGCGCACGTAGTCGCCACTATCTCCATCGCTAAGCATAGTGCTTGTGATTTAGTGCTTTATTAGTGTGATTTCTGCTCCAGTTTTTCCGCTATGTCTCGTCTGGGGAGTGCCTTTTTGCAGGCATTCACGGCTTGGGGTTTCCCTCTCACCGTTTCCCTATTACCTCTCACAGATGCAGCGTCGTCGCACGGGCCCTCCTGGATCCCGTGACCCCGCCCCCCAGCGAAGCCGTCCGCACCGCTCCATCAGCGGATCCCGCACACCTCAGCAGCCGCCGCCTCAACAATGTTCAGTCTCTACATGGACTGTGGTGGCCAACGGCCAACCGGTAGCCTGGACATCCAGAAGTCGATGGTCAAACCAGCCCCGTCCTCTACGGGGAGATGACCTATCTCGGACACCGCAACCCTTCCTTGGACTCACGCTGTCAGAGCGCCACTCAGCGGACCCTTTGCAGCCGCTCACTCAAGAGGAAAGGCGATTGTTATGTCCGCAGTGCGGTGTTCCGGAGCTCCACCGGGTGACCCACCGCCGAGGCGCCCTCCACGCCTCCCGTACCGAAGCAGCTCGAACAGCGAACGATGTGAGCACCGCTCTGTCCACCCTGAGACGCCTGCGCCCGGAGCTTGTGGAGCGTGGAGCGTGTAGACGCTTGTGGGACAAGTCGACGTTATTTTTCTGGATTTCGCTAAAGTATTCGACAGAGTCTCTCACAGGTAACTATTATTAAAGTTGAAGGAAATTTTAAGCGATGAACTCTTTACCTTGTTTTCCAATTACCTTGACAGTAGAAACAATTTGTTTATGCGAATTACGCCGACTGGTCCTTCGTAACAATTACATCCGGTGTTTCTCAGGGCTCGGTCCTTGGTCCTTTGTTGTTTTTGATTTTCATAAATGATGTTGGTATGGGTAGTGACGGTAAAATGAACCTTTTTGTGTCGATGACTGTGTATTGTATAAAGTGGTCAATGGCGGTGATGACTGTGCATGTTTAAATAATTGTTTGCAGAAGATTGCTGACTGGTGTGAGACATGGCAGTTACGTCTTAACATAAACAAGTGTGTGGTTATGAGTGTCACTATTTTGGAATATAGTGATGTTGTTTGGGACCCTTACACCATTGCGAATGTCCGACTTCTTGAATCCGTTCAAAGGAGAACGTTACGTTTTATTTTCAAGTCGTACCATCGTCACACCTCAGTTACTCCACTTTACGCACGGGGTGGCTTAATACCGCTGGACGAGCGTAGAAAGCCCCATAGGCTTCAGTTCCTTTTTCAATTACTCAATGGTCAATTTTGAATCCATCATCAGGACTACATCACTCCACGGCTAAGCCACCAGAGCACACACAAAGCATTCCAGTGCTGGACTGACTGCTTCAAATATTCCTTCTTTCCTCGAACCGTCGAAGAATGGAATTCTCTGCCATCTGCTCAGGTCTCACGCCGCTCTGTCCCGGCATTTGTGAAAGGCCTAAACGCGGTTACATGATGTGATATATGTGCCTTGTTGTAAATTACTTTGGATTTTCTGTGCCCCTCCTGCTTGGACGCTTTTAGGGTTTGTAGGACCTTATAAATGAAATAAATAGTGACACAAACACGCTTTGCGGGCATCTCGTCCCTTCGCAAGCAGCTTTGTCGACGCTTCTGACATTCAGTGATGGTTATGGAAACGGACAGCAGGTGAAGCGAGTGGGAGTTTGTGAAAGACATTCCCGACAACCCGAGAAAGCGGAAAAGAAATTCAGGAAATTGACACAAGAATATCAGGACAGGTATACTTCGTAGTGGCGATGGCAGAGAAGGTAAGGTGTGATGCGAACACGCTGCGAGCACGTTTTTGAGAACAGCTGTTTTAGACCAGACGAGCATGTTATTACTGCTGATATCGTAACAATGACAAGACGAGGCAGAATGTCTTTCTTTTCAAGTTTATGAGTATTTGAGATGTCAAAGCGCATCGTCCAATAAAGGAGAGACCATGAAAGAGGAATTTCGCCGTGAAATACCAAGTGCCCGACAAACTACAGAGGTGACAAATTTATACTATGAGCCAAATGACAGGTTTGCATGACCTTTGACGGCTGAAGTCGGCCTGCAGGCACTGAAGTGCATATGTACATTAAAGTATTCTGCGTTGTTCCAGGATAGCCTAAGTCACACATATAGTTTTAAACTGAGCTAAGTTAAATTATTTGATTCCCTCACACATGAGCTTCACACACTTATCAACGCTTCCTATGAGTCGTTTGTTTTAGCCCTAAGTGTGCTCCAAGCCCAAAGTTTGCGATCCAATCATTGGTTTTGAAGCTTCCTACGGCGGGGCGCCACAGTCGCGGTTTCCGTGGATGACCCCGTTAGGGAGAAACAGTTACGCGTGGGACATCTGACGACTGGACACTTTGACATTGGGTCTCCCCTCTATGCCATTGTACCCGGTGTTTATGCGAATGTAGAAGGGACGATTGTCGCGTAAAAGTCTCTTGAAACTCTCGTGCAAGACGGCGAGTTGATTCTCGTGCTTCCGCGTTTTGAATAGCACGGGGGGTAGCTGCCGCGCGCGTACCGTGTGACGAAGACTGTTCAAAATATAATATATTTGAGGTATATAAAAATATATATCTCAAATGCAAAAAGGTCAAACAACCGTCATAAAAAAATGGACGCAAATACTAAATAATTGCAGTCAGCTGTGAAGAGTCTGTTCACGTGCGGTTCCAGGGGAGGGAACAAAGCGATGGATTGGGAGATAATCTGATAAGAAGCATTAGGCAAAATGGGAATAGGCGAAGTGGGAAGGACACGCTACTCGCAAGTTGGCTATTCACTATGCACATGTTCGCTATTCAGAAGTCAGGCGGTGGTGTTGCGCCTCCTAGTCAAATTAAAATGTTAAATGAATACTTCTTTGTCGCTTTGTCCGTCTTAGTCGCCATCATGCGTCGAAATAGCCAACTAAGATATCACCATAGACGATGATATTAACAGGTTAACGCAAACCATAGACGATGATATTAACAGGTTAACGCAGGGCAGGTTCCTTCATTCTCACACCGTTTCAATCGTGGTCTACGCTGTATTCTACGCTACCGGTATTCTACGCTGGTCTTCCGCCTCGATGCCAATACACGCTGTATCCCGATGCCATGTTCGCTGTCTTCCTGTGTCGGGCGAGAAGGAGGTGAGCTAAGAGTGAAAAGATCTCCTCATATTCAAAGCGACATAGCTCCGTGACCCGACACAATCTATCGATCTCATCAATCCTCTGAGAGCCGAACAACGTTATACATTCGTAATGACCTCGTTGCTGCTCCCATACGGGCTTGTAGCAGACGCTGGACAACGACAAGGATGGCCACGCGCATGGAGAACCCGCTTCTCAGTTCCACCGGCGCGGCCATGGAGATAGGCCACCGTCATCGCCTCTCCGTGGCATACCATCATCGCCGGTCGGGACTCATGTAGAGGAAGACCATCGTCCTCTACAGGCTTATATTATCGTCTTAATTCCCTATCGCATCTTGGTCCCCAACTACAACGCGGATATGTAACTACCACTTTGTGGACCACCAAAACAGCGACATTATTCAAAGCCCGTCCTATATGTGCACATCGTGTACGTGTCTCACGAGCTTCGTCCTCCTTTTGACTGCAGAACTTCAAAAAAGAAAAGAAAGGAACTCGTCGATTTTCTCAACTTTGCCATTTTTAACATTGTCAGTGTTTCCCAGGGATCTGTTCTTGGCTTCTTATTGTTTATTGTGTTTGTGAATGCTGACTGAATGACTGACTGAGTTACTGCGCTGAACTGGACTGGACTGACTGGACTGGACTGACTCAACCGACTGACTTGTCTGGACTGGACTGACTGGCTGGACTGACTAGACTGACTGTATTGTGTGAAGTGGACTGACTGGACTGACCGACTGTAGCAGTCACCAGTCAGCAGTGAACAGTAGTCAGCAGCAGCAGCAGCAGTCAACAGCAGCAGCAGTTGGCAGCAGCAGCAGCAGTCACCAGCAGTCAGCAGCAGTTAGCAGTCAGTAGCAGTCAGCAGCAGCAGCACGGTAACCCGTAAGGAGTCAAAACAGAACCTGTGAGAGTCTTCAGCCCAAGCAACTATACTACATTCCTACACTGAGTCTGTCTCTTCGTTTGCAAGGGAAAAAAAACAAGGAGAAATTGAACTCGTCTCCCGACTTCTTCTGGTACTCCTAACAAAAATTCTCACCCCCCCACCCCCAAAGACTACTTCCCCTGTGCTCTACTCGCAAGTTCGCTATTCACTATTCAGAATTCCACTATCCACATATTCACTAGAAGTCCACAACTAAACACTATTCACAATTATCCCAAGATCATGTACAGAGGATGCTAGAAGGTTGTACCCATCCCACAGCTCTGGACAAATTTCACAAGTGCCGCCAAGGCAGCATCCCTCGTGTTCGGTGCCCAAAGTCCCAACACCTTCACTATATCGAAGACCCTGCTGTCTAGCCGAGCAAGTGTAGCTTCCAGTGTATAGACGGAACACAGAACTTCAGCTCCGGATGTATGCGATGTACCAGCGACGAATCACTCTGCAATTGCACCCATCGCTGTCTGCACATTTCCTGCGACAATGACCTTAATGAAGATGTAACATCTGACTTTGAGTATGTCACCGGATGTAGTGTTGAAGATAGGTGTGCTATGTCCGCTAGTTCGTCTGCTGCTTGATTCCCTCCTATACCCACATGTCCAGGAATCCACTGCAGAGCTATTTGTGGCCGGCGACTCTACATTTGTTGTATTCATGGAGTATTTGGTGAACTGTTGGTGTCATACAGCCACTTCCCAAGAATGAAAGCACGGCTTGGAGTCCGGATTTTGAATCGCTGTATACCACCCACTCGGCAGGTGACTGTTGTGCAACTACGTACTGCATTGCCAGCTGGATGGCCACCAAATCTGCTATTGTTGAAGTTGTTTTGTGCGACAGTCGTGCCATTCCCTCTTTCCTGTGCAGTGAACCACAAAAGCAGATGCTGAGCCTGATGCCGTCGTCGATCCGTCAGTGAAAGTAGCAGTGCTGCTACAGTGACGCTCCATCATAGATAGAGAATGCTCTCTCAGCACTGCACTGGGCAAAGTGGACTTGGGTAGGTGTACTCCAGGCACGGAGATGCAAATCCGCGGTAGCTCTAGAGTTCAAGGGGGATGCTGAGACGCTCTTGGAAGCTGTTTGTTGTTTGTTTGTAAGAAAAAAAAACAAGGAGAAATTGAACTCGTCTCCCGACTTGTTCTGCTACTCCTAACAAAAATTATCACCCCACCCCACCCCCCAAAACTACTTCCCAGGTCCTCTACTCTCAAGTTCGCTATTCACTGTTCAGAAGTCCACTATCCACATGTTCACTAGAAGTCCACAATTAAACACTATTCACAATTATCCCAAGATCATGCACACAGGATGCTAGAAGGTTGTATCCATCCCACAGCTCTGGACAAATTTCACAAGTGCCGCCAAGGCAGCATCCCTCGTGTTCGGTGCCCAAAGTCCCAACACCTTCACTATATCGAAGACCCTGCTGTCTAGCCGATCAAGTGTAGCTTTCAGTGTAGCTCTTTGAGATGCATACCTAGTGCAGTGCATTATAATATGCTCACTATCCTCCACTGTTGCACAAACTGAACAATTCGATGAGTCGGCTCTTCCAACTTTATGAAGAAAATGACGGCCATAAGGCACATTCAAGCGACACCGGTGTAAGAACGTCTGAACAGAGCGCTGTAACCTAGACGGAACACAGAACTTCAGCTCCGGATCTATGCGATGTAGCAGCGACGAATCGCTCTGCAATTGCACCCATCGCTGTCTGCACATTTCCTGCGACAACGACCTTAATGAAGATGTAACATCTGACTTTGAGTATGTCACCGGATGTAGTGTTGAAGATAGGTGTGCTATGTCCGCTAGTTCGTCTGCTGCTTGATTCCCTCCTATACCCACATGTCCAGGAATCCACTGCAGAGCTATTTGTGGCCGGCGACTCTACATTTGTTGTATTCATGGAGTATTTGGTGAACTGTTGGTGTCATACAGCCACTTCCCAAGAATGAAAGCACGGCTTGGAGTCCGGATTTTGAATCGCTGTATACCACCCACTCGGCAGGTGACTGTTGTGCAACTACGTACTGCATTGCCAGCTGGATGGCCACCAAATCTGCTATTGTTGAAGTTGTTTTGTGCGACAGTCGTGCCATTCCCTCTTTCCTGTGCAGTGAACCACAAAAGCAGATGCTGAGCCTGATGCCGTCGTCGATCCGTCAGTGAAAGTAGCAGTGCTGCTACAGTGACGCTCCATCATAGATAGAGAATGCTCTCTCAGCACTGCACTGGGCAAAGTGGACTTGGGTAGGTGTACTCCAGGCACGGAGATGCAAATCCGCGGTAGCTCTAGAGTTCAAGGGGGATGCTGAGACGCTCTTGGAAGCTGTTTGTTGTTTGTTTGTAAGAAAAAAAACAAGGAGAAATTGAACTCGTCTCCCGACTTGTTCTGCTACTCCTAACAAAAATTATCACCCCACCCCACCCCCCAAAACTACTTCCCAGGTCCTCTACTCTCAAGTTCGCTATTCACTGTTCAGAAGTCCACTATCCACATGTTCACTAGAAGTCCACAATTAAACACTATTCACAATTATCCCAAGATCATGCACACAGGATGCTAGAAGGTTGTATCCATCCCACAGCTCTGGACAAATTTCACAAGTGCCGCCAAGGCAGCATCCCTCGTGTTCGGTGCCCAAAGTCCCAACACCTTCACTATATCGAAGACCCTGCTGTCTAGCCGATCAAGTGTAGCTTTCAGTGTAGCTCTTTGAGATGCATACCTAGTGCAGTGCATTATAATATGCTCACTATCCTCCACTGTTGCACAAACTGAACAATTCGATGAGTCGGCTCTTCCAACTTTATGAAGAAAATGACGGCCATAAGGCACATTCAAGCGACACCGGTGTAAGAACGTCTGAACAGAGCGCTGTAACCTAGACGGAACACAGAACTTCAGCTCCGGATCTATGCGATGTAGCAGCGACGAATCGCTCTGCAATTGCACCCATCGCTGTCTGCACATTTCCTGCGACAATGACCTTAATGAACATGTAACATCTGACTTTGAGTATGTCACCGGATGTAGTGTTGAAGATAGGTGTGCTATGTCCGCTAGTTCGTCTGCTGCTTGATTCCCTCCTATACCCACATGTCCAGGAATCCACTGCAGAATTACTTTGTGGCCGGCGACTCTACATTTGTTGTATTCATGGAGTATTTGGTGAACTGTTGGTGTCATACAGCCATTTCCCAGGAATGAAAGCATGGCTTGGAGTCCGGCTTTTGAATCGCTGTATACCACCCACTCGGCAGGTGTCTGTTGTGCTACTACGTACTGCATTGCCAGCTGGATGGCCACCAATTCTGCTGTTGTTGAAGTTGTTTTGTGCGACAGTCGTGCCATTCCCTCTTTCCTGTGCAGTGGAACCACAAAAGCAGATGCTGAGCGTGATGTCGTCGTCGATCCGTCAGTGAAAATAGCAATGCTGCTACAGTGACGCTCCATCATACGCTCTTGGAAGCTGTGTTTTAGGCAAGTTGCGCTGGTAAGGAGCAATGGCTTTGTAGAAGTCAGAATTGCGGCATCTCAATTTCCGTGCCAGCGGGTGCTTGTCATGGCACAGTTTCAGGCGCAGATAGTGGCGCACTATTTCTTGCGTTCTCAGCACCTCTACAGGCAGTTCTCTAGCTTCTGCTATTGCCAAAACATTGGAGGTGGCTCGAGGTACCCCGAGGCAGATTTTCAGACCTCTTGTTAAAACTCTCTGTAGTGTCCTGTTTGCTGTGTTGCTTATCCCATAGAGTACAGGTAGATGGTAAGCCACCATTTGCCGAATAAGCGACCGATGTACCGTAACCAGGGACTTCGTTGACATTCCCCAACGGGGGCCGGAGAGACGACGAAGCACGTTGACCCGTGCCTCAGACCGCTCCTGAAGATGTTTTATGTGAGCAGACCATGATAGTCGAGCGTCAATAACGACTCCCAAGAAGCGGTGATGAGACACCCTCTGAATTGGTAGACCATTCAGAGTCAGTTGAATACTCTTCATTCTTTTCCGAGTAAACGGGAGTCTTCTCGACAGATACGTCCATGCCTCTGTCCGAGAGGAAGGATACCGTGAAATCTAACGCATTCTGGAGTCGCTGTTGCAAAGCAGGCAATTGCGCCCCAGACGTCCATATACATATATCGTCAGCGTAAATGCTGATTTAGACGTTCTTGGGTAAACGGTGCGGTAAATCTACCATGATTACATTGAACAGCATAGGGCTCAGGACCCCACCCTGCGGCACTCCGCTACCGAGGTCGTGATAATAACTGTTCCCGTCCTCGGTCTGTGTGTACACAGACCTTCCTTGAAGATAGGTAGCAATCCCCCGCAGAGCTCGACCCTTTATCTCCCGAATGTACAGACCATGTAGCACGTGGCCGTAGCTCGCCGTATCATATGCGTGTTTAATGTCAAGGAAAGCTGCCAGAGTAGTTTGGTTTTGGGCGCGTTCTTGTTCAACAAAAGTGACGAGGTTCAAAACACCATCCATAGTAGCCCTGCCCTGTCGGAAACCAGACAGGACACACTCTATTCGACCTAGGATCATTTTTTCCTTGACCTTACATAGGCAGCTTGATAAGCTAGCTAATTGGTCTGAACGATGCTATATACCTGGGAGATTTTCCTGGTTTCAACAAAGGTACCACTTTAGAGATTTTCCAGCCAATTGGGAGCTTGCCATCGTTACAACTCTTATTGATGATACCTAACAATGCCTTCAGAGCGGAGGGTCCTAAGCCAGCGATGTGTTTGTATGTAATGCCGTCCGGACCTGGGGAAGCCTTGCTTCGTCTTGATCCTATAGCTGCCTCCAGCTCTGTTAGACTGAAATCATTGTCGAGGGACGTACACGGGGCGCTGTCGGTTAGCACAGTGCTCCTGTAGCATTTTCCACAGATGCCTTGTATTACACGCTGCAGCCGACATGCTTCCCGATAATCGACTTGATTTCCTGTTCTGAGAAACCTCCTCTCTGCTCTGCGTCGAATCGCTCGTAGCCTCTCATACTCTGCGTCTACGCGCGTGTGCGTGTTAGGAGCTATGACGACCTTTAAGGCTCCGTCTGCTGTTTTCTTCACAGCAGCGACAAACTCTTCCTCTGTAGTTGCATCTGCGACATCTATAGCTGATTCGGTTTTATAAAGCCTCCAGTCCACTACACGGACGCGGTGATGTCGTTTCTCAGAGCCGGGCATACGGTGTCTAACGACAATGGACATATGGTCGCTCCCCAAGGAGTCAACGTGCGTAGACCATTCGATGTGGCGTGCTATGTCCGTGGAGCAGATTGTAACATCTATTGAGCTGTGACAACGTGGTCCGCGGAAGAAAGTAGGTGGGTGTTTGAAAAATTTTGCCACGAACGTCAGTGCGCCTGCTTCCCCACAATACACTATGGGCGTTCATATCGCCACACACGATGACAGGAAAACACCTTCTCTTACCTGTTCCACTGAGACTTGCGTTGGACACTATATATGCACTAGTCACGGTAACGAAGATATTGTTCAGTCTGATGCGGCACGTCACGTATTCGAAGTCTTCGTCGGTGGACGCACGTAGGAGAGCACATGGTATGTCTTTTCTCACACATAACATGGCTCTGCTGAGGTGATTCATCGAGTGAGAGTGGTATATCTCATAGCCTGACATCCTGAACCTGTCGTTTACCCTAGGCCAGTACTGGAAAACGATTACGATGAACGAAATTGCGGAAGTCGCCCATTTTCTGCTGTACACTATTACAGTTCCATTGGAATATAGTGGCAGACTTATTCACTTTAGCCATTATATGGGTTCGTTGGACTTTTGTGAAGGTGTCGCGCCAAATGTACGAACGAGACCTTTAGAGCAGGCCCAGGACTGCCGATTCGAATGGCAAGATGAGCTGTATGATGCGTCGTCCATTCCCGGGAAGCACGTCCAATGCGCATAACTGGCGTAAAGTCGCAAATAACATTGTTGCAATAGTTGTTGCGAAGCTGATGTACGTTGGCATGGCTTCGATGACATTGATCGATGGCATTGCATTGGTCGATGAACGATGCTGTGGATTATCACCAGGATGAGCCAACTTATTGTGTGGCATGCGCTCACTTCTTGCTGAGTGCGGGACGGGTGCTACGAGTGCGCTGGGTGAATCTTCTACCTGTTCCCATACTGCCTGTGAATATGGCTTAGTCTCGTGCTCTTGTTCAGTAGATGTCTGATATTGTTTGTTTGTTTGTTTGTAAGAAAAAAAACAAGGAGAAATTGAACTCGTCTCCCGACTTGTATTGTATTTGCTAGAGAGGAGCATGATTGCGTGCATCCTTATGTCTTGATCTCTCTGTAGTTTCAGACAACCAAGGGAAATCTGATATTACATCCCGCTGTTCATTTGCTACCGCCATTGCTGGCAGTGCTACTGGTTGTGTGAGCTGTTTGTGTGTCTTGTGCGACATGTGGGTCCGCTGGTGCGTTGCGTTCTCTGACCTATTTTTATCCTTCTGTTTTCCGTTCACTGTTTGCTTCGCCTGCCTGTATGAGCTACTTGGGCGGGACCTTTCCCTTGCGATGCGCCGCTGCATCTTGAGCTTAGTACATTCTTTCGCAGTAGCAGGGTCGTTCCTTCCGCAGTTTGCACAAATGGGTTCCTTAGTCCTACATTCCTCATCTCCGTGGTTGGTGCCGCAATTAGCGCAAAGTTGTCTGTTGCTGCAGCACGTCGCGATATGTCCATAGCGGTAACATTTATCACACTGTAGCGCCCGTGGCTGGTAGCGATAGACATGCATGCTGACCATCTGGAAGGTGACTTGCTGCGGAGGGTTGTCGCCAAGAAAAGTAATCCTTACAGCTTTGGCGCCTTTTTGATACGGCGTGCTGCAAGGACTGGGGTGTCACTTTTGATGCTTTTTAAAATTTGGGCATCATCGAGAGAGATGTCGATATCTTTCAGTACCCACAAAAGAAAAGTTTTGGGGGCGTGGCTCGTAGGCACGCACAGGTATTGTGCATATGCTCGTCAGTTTCAGCAGGCTAATCTTTGTAGTTGGATTGACGACGTCAACTGCTACGATGTTCCTTGATGGATTTCGACGAATTTCTTTTATTCTTCCTGGAGGTTCTGAGGTAAGATACTCGGACAACTTCAAGTGGTTCATCTTCGCTAGTTGCGCATCCCGTTGAATGGGTGCAAAGATGGCAGTTGTTCCTTCTACTGAGATTATCCTTCTGTCATTCCCCAGGGTCGCTTTGCGAGGACGTTCCTTCTTAATCTCGGTGAATCCACCTTCTTCATCGGAAGTGGTATTGAAGGTTCTTGACGGATCGAAGCCTGTCGCTGGCCTCTTAATGTTTCACTTTTGTATGTTATCATCGATAGTGTTATCGCTCTCCGCGGAATATGAATTACTTATCGTTTCTGTGCTCGACATGTCTTCATCGTTTCACGATTCCACACTGTCGAGTGCACAGGCGCACAGGTGCGCGTGGAGCGCACCTTTGCCCGATAGCCAGCAGTATATCGGGAGGTACTGGGAGTTAGCCGCAAAGAAGGTAACTCAAACCTTGTCGAAGTGTTCCTGTGGCAGGAATGGGGTTAGGAATGCGTTAGGCTTAGAAATGATCGTCGTCGTCGTCGTCTCCTGTACCGCCGATGATATAGCGTCGTTGCGGGAACGCTGGGCTGGAATGCGAAGGACCCAGCGTAGACAGCGCAGATGAGGTAGATCAAGCGGCATAGTGGAATCTGCATGCACTCTCTACCAGACCAGGAGGGAAAGTAAGTGTTGGGGGGTGATTGCTGTGTAGAAACCCCTAATCTTCAGTGGATCGGCGAGGAAATGACGCCCTCCAGCTCAACAGCGTAAATCACTCAGCAACACAGCACCAGCGCCAGGGCCACGGAAAATTGTTTACTTCTGCCATACGATGGCGGCGACGCCCGGACGTCTTTGAATGTCACACAATGCAGAAAGATGACGTCCCTGGCACCTCGCACAAGTCATCGTCGCTGCAGATAATCAAACCGGTGACATCTTCCCAACAACGGTACGTAAGGCTTCTCTGTCCAGTGTGGCGATATGTTGCACGTGCCGCAGGGTAGGACTACGGGCAGGGCAGCTGCAGTGGGAAGCCGGAAGAGATCGTTACAACTCTTGCTGCGACCAGCCGACGCTGGCGAAGCGGACGTGTAGAACCAGACGTGTGAGGCTGTGAGTGTACCCCTTCCCCCCGCCTTTCATTCCTTCCCCGAGCAACGTGCCGCCAACCTAGGCAGGCAGACCGCTCGAATCCCCACGCATAGCTGGGCGTCCTCACTCATAAGGACCCTCGTGAAGACGCCTCACCCTCACCTCACGACGATGAGGTGAGGGTGAGTGAGTCCAGACCACGCTGAATGTTCCTCATGAGGACAGTCGTGAGGCATTGTTCCTCATGAGGCCCACTGTGAGGGCCCTCACGAGGCCAGCCGTGGTGAGGCCATGAATACGTGAGGGTACAACGTATTCCGTGAGGAGCCTCACGGATGAGGCCGTGAGTCCCTTTGTGAGGAGCCTCACGGATGAGGCCGTGAGGACTTTCGTGGGGAACCTCACGGATGGGGCCGTGAGGCCTTTCGTGAGGAACCTCACAGGTGAGGCCTTTCGTGACGGAGCTCACGAATGAGGCCGTGAGCCCTTCCAGGAGGGGCCTCACGGATGAGGTGATGGGTCCGGGCTCCTCTTTGCTGATGCCAAACGCTAACATTAAACCTCACTGTGACAGTAACAACTGTTACCAAATTTATCCAAGCACAGCACGAAACCCTATAAACAGTTTAATGCCGCGCAGTATCATTAGTACCAACTACCGGCGCAGTAGTTCAACGCCGACGTCTCATCTGAACATGATGGAAAGTTCTTTTGAGGCTCTTGTGCCTCCTGGTGACTTGAAGACACATCAGGCCATGAGGGTATTCACGAGGCGAGTGCTCATGAGGATGACGGGTCGTGAGGCCATGAGGGTCCTCATGAGGAGAAGGTACGTGAGGCCATGAGGGCCCTCATGAGGTGAGGGCACGTGAGGATGAGGACTCGTGAGGCCATGTTGGTCCTCATTAGGCGAAAGTACGTGAGGTGCCGTGAGGACATGAGGGCCCTCATGAAGTGAGGACACGTGAGGATGAGGACCCTCATGAGGTAAAGGCATGTGAGGATGAGGATTGTGAGGCCCCTCGGGATCCCGATGCCCTGAGGTGAGGTTTGTGAGGGCAAAATTTAAAACGGAATGTGAGGCTGAGGGCGACTGAGGTTTAGTTACTGGTGAGGAAAATTTGGTGAGGGTGAGTGAGGCCAATAAAGTCTGTGCTTCCTGAGGTGAGGATGAGTGAGGCCGCAGGAAGATGCCCACCTATGTCCCCACGTCACCCCCCCCCCCCCACCCACCCATAAATCTCGTGTCTTCAGAATCCTACCAAAGTTATGTTACTGATATCTTGTCTCACATTCCATTCCTGCAAAATATTTTGGCTCTATGTGGTGCAAAAGCTAAAGGAAATTAATTTTTATTTTTGAGAACTGTGACGTCATGTTAGGTCCGACGGAGCGCCCGGCTCTCATCCGGCAGCGTTGTTGCCCTTGGCGTCTTTCGGGGGGGGGGCGGGGGGGCTCACTTTTTCAACTCCGTTAGCGGAGCCCCACGTGACATACTCTCCGACTGCTCCGACCTTCGAGAAAAACAAGGAGGGAGAAGCCATATCTCCCATTTACCCCTCTTACGATCAGCGTCACGCGACTTCTCCACCACGTGACCCTCCCGGACGCCACCGTCGTTGCTAGGAGACGGGTGCTCTCTCCAGAACATAATATCATTGCAATGAGCTTGTGATTACATCACGGGCTCCTCGCGTCATCGAAACTTGTTGAGGCTCAGCAGATCTTCAAAAAATGATAGAAATGCACTGTGTTCTTAAACAAGATTAAAAGATTGGTATAGAATCTTTGAGGCACGTTCTCTTTATGGACTAAATAAAATAAACGCTGTTTTCCGAGCCCGGAGTTGCACTAGGGACATTCAACTCGACGGACATAACAATCAAATGTTTGCTGTTTCGGATGCCGTTTCGCGGTAAGGGAAGCAGGGTGTTTCGCACAGCCTGATTTTGCTTCACACAAGGACAAATAGTCAACTTATGGACAACAAATGGACAATATTGTCTATACTTGTTGTGCACTTCTGTAAGCTGTCCTACAGGCATATTTTAATTACGGCTCAAAATTTTATCATTGATTGGAAAATACTGGATCATTGTAGGTTGACAGCGGCACAGGTTTTGCTGCTGTACGAACTTTGTGCACTGTTTTTTTATCCGCATCTGAGGTTAATTTGTAGACAAACGCCAGCAAATTCCTTCAGAAATGTGTTACGACAACCCCTGTGAACTTACTTTGGTGCAAGCACTGAGGTGGATGTCGGAGCTTACCGATACCGTGAGTCACCTTTTGTGCTGCACGCACTGCTGCAGACCCAGGTTTCTGAGAGAATGTTCTTGTGACTGGCGGATTTTCTGCGTGAAAGAGTATTCTCTGTTCGCAGGCATAAGGGGTCCACGCAGAACGTTAGTTTAGCTCATGCGGTACCACAAGGGAGTGTTTTAAGGCCAGTTCTCTTCTATCTGGTAGTGGTCTTGCGTTAGCCGAAGAGTGAAAATGTCCATCTATGCTGACGACATTTGTATTTGTACTTTTGGGAAATCGAGGTCAGGCATACGCCGTCGTCTTCAGTTTTCGCTGGATAAGATTTGGCGGTATCTCACTGAAGCCGGCATGGATATCTCAGCTGAGAAAACAGCAGCGCTTGCTCATAGTAAGAAAGATATGCGCCAGTGCCGGCTTTTCATTGGTAATACGCCGCTCAGACAAGGTAAACACCACAGATTTCTAGGCGTCATCCAACCTGTTCCTCATTTCAACCTGTTCCAACCTGATTCCAACCTGACCTAGAAGAATCATGTCGACTACATAGACACCAAGGCCCAACCGTGGATATCTGTCATCCATCACTTTGCCGGAGCTAAGTGAGGAATGAACGAGAAGTTTCTTCTGGCCCTCCCGATTTAGTTCATGGCATACTTGTATGAGCGCAAGTACTCCGCAAGAAGACGAAGTCCTTTCATCTGGTGGGCAGCGTTCGACCACGGTCCAAGGATCTTCGCGACGTTGAACGTCCGCTTGTCAATACGGTGGATAGACACTTCCATCAGTGCACGCCGGTGGTGATATTGCCCACAAGCCAGGATGACGTACCAGAGGTCGCGGTGCACTACACAAGTGGGGCAGAGGGAAGACGAGGTGGAGCCGAGACTGTGTTTACAGGCAGGTGTAAAGGCAAGGTTGAGCCTCATGCAGTAGAAGAGTGCAGTGAAGGGGTGCGGTAGTCGCGGAGGAAGTAAGAAAGAAAATGTGGGGTCAACATCCGAGAGACAGGAGTGAGCTATGTCGTGTTGCCACTGGACCCGTATCTTGGGGCCGGTGAGTGTCGAAAGGAGGTGTCTTCGGTCGCCCGAAGACATCATTATCGGGGGAGAACCAGCGTGCTGATGGGCGCTCAAGGCGGCTCTGTGTGCTTCTTCATTACCGCTGATGCTGACATATCCTGCTGACGTGATCTTGAACGGTGGATCTTGATCTCCAAGCTTGCAATATGCTTCCGCCAAGAGAGCCCAGCATCAACAGTAAAACCGATGAACCTATGGTGAGACACCAGCTTCAATGGTATGCCAGCAACCGAAAGCTAGAAGGGCCGCATATTCCGCCTCGTAAAAGGGAGTATTACTGCACTCTTATGGAATGTGCATTCAACTGCCCCCAAAGGCGGATACCGTGTGATGAGCTTGCCCGTATCAGCAAGAGACAGCTAGCTTACCTACACAGTCATTGGCCCCTATGAAGATCATGTGCTTCATTGTCGGGTTCTTGACATGTTCATAGACTTTCTGTCGCCCACTGGAGTGTTCTAGACGCTTTAATTCCTTCTCGTTCACACGCGCCTCGATGTGGCCTTTACAGCTCAGTGGCGTTACCGCTTGAGACAAGTTGACTCTCCCACCTCCTGCCACTGTGGTGTTCTTGAGGATCTTGAGCATATTCTTCTTCATTGCTCCCACTACCAACCTTCCCGAACCACACTCTCCGAGTCTCTTCGTCAGCCGGACTCTCGCCCCTTGTCCATATCGAAATTGCTTGGTCCCTGGCCTAATCCAGCCCAGCAACGCTCTGCGCTCAGAGCTCTTCTGACATTTCTGGACACCATCGGACTTCGATCGTTATTGTGAAGGGACTCGTTATTTTATTCCCCCCATTCCCACCAGCAATGGGGTAGAGTATCGCCTGTGGCGATGAACCTCCCCACTCTCCAAAGCCAAAAATAAAGTTGTTGTTGTTCTCGTATTTTCATTCTTCCTTCATCATCTCCATAGAATGTTCCACGTGCAATGGGGTGGGGTCTGCACCACCGCGCTGAAACACCCCATCTCATCATCATCATCTATTGTTGTTGTTGTTGCGATACTCGAAGAGCGTAAACGTGTTGAAAGAGATTGAAATTGGCCGTAAAAGCCCACAGTGTTGACTATCTGTACTATGTCAAAATATGCATCCTGCCTATCAGGCTGCAGTCTACGCCAAAAGCAAACATGCAAAAAGCAATCGTTTACAAGGCCAAACCTTTGACAAAAATAAGTCCTATTTTCACGTATTATTTATAAAATAATTGCGCGGGGCGCAGTACCGAGTGACTTTATGGAAGTTTGAAGTTGCTCTTGTGCTCAGACAATGGGAGCGAGGGTACGCATTTCATGGGCCGATGGGCGAACGAGTTGTGGCGATCTCATTACGTGGGAAATATCATTCAAACGAATGTAACTAAATATCTCAGTGTAGCACGACACGAATGACAGTAAGACATAACTCATTGCGCACTTAGTCATTTTTCGTGCTCGTGTGGCAGGGGTATTAGACTATCAGCTCTGGTTTGCTGCAATGGTGTCGCTCTGATGACGATATGCGTCCCTCCTGTGTTCCGCTAACTTTTGTCGGGATCTGTACGACATTATTCCCGCCATATCATAATCCCTAGCTCCACGCAGGGTGCAGTCTGTATGATATGCTGCTGGTGATGCTTTGTGTGTGGAGGAATTGAAATTTTAATATTCAACGTGCTACGCCAATTCTACAGTTCCCACGAAGGTGCGGGAATGATTGTGATAATTTGTCACCCTTGCAAGAACAAGTAACCCAGTGGGGCATACAATGCTTCTACAAAAGTCCTAAAGTGAGCTTGAGTACAAGGTCCTGTAACGACTCAAGAAACAGTACACGTGCCAATGACCAGCGCTAGCATCTCAATTGCTGCGCTGCTTACAGGTCAATCGTACGATTACAACCATACCATGGTGGAAAATTCAATTCTCTTTCTCTCTCTCTCTCCAATTCTTTTTCTTTTTCGGTTTTTTTTTCGTTCAATTTGGTTGGAATGTGGGAACAAGCAAGAAAAACCTCGACTTTCTGAAAACGTCCTCGATTAGAGAACCCAGGGGGCTCCTTGAACCCTGCAAATTAGACCGGGACAGAGGTTTTGGGAGACGGGCGACCGCCCCTCTACCCATATCACTCTCCTTCTCAGTTGACTTGGTTGGCGTGGTGGTAGAAGAAAAAAAATATATGAGCTTTCATTTTCCTTTAATGTGGAGATATGTGTGCCAACGTTGCGCGTGTGCTCATCCTTGGATCGGATAAAGTTAGATAAAGTGAATTTGTGCACGATCACACGAAGAATTCGATTCGGCCGAGGAAATTATATCTCGATAACCGACCAGCGATTCCCAGGCACGGTCGAACGCAAAAGAGCGTGACACATGTACGCTTTCGGCTTCACGTTCTCAGAGTTGAAAATAAAGCGGATAATATTACTTACTTTAGGCTATTCTTATCGTCTGGTGGCGCATATATCGATAGAGGCACAGCAGGATTACATATGCGATGATTCCGGCCTGAAATCCCTTCAGGCGATGAGTGCTCTGAAGACATAGTGCGATGAATATCGCTATCAGCCAGCGGAGTGTGTTTTCAAAAATATCAACCACGTATACCTCAGTGGAACAGAAAAGCAGCAATGTTACATCCTTAAAGGGGCACTAAAATGCAAAGACAAGTTCACTTCAAATCACGTTCCACGCTATGTTAATTTCGTACTTGTTATCATAATTCAAAACTTTGATTCCGTTACGGAGCTACAAGCGAAATTATATCGGGGGGGAGGGGGGTGTATTTATTAGACGAAAAGGGAAAAAAAAACGGGGGAAAGGTCAGCCAAACGGGACGTCGGCTTGTTATTCCGGAAAGAAATAAATAAAACGAAAAGAAAAAGAATTAAAAAACAAAGAAATAAGAAGGAATAAGAAATAAACAAATAAAGAAACTTGAAAAATATGAAATAAAAAGAAAATGAATTAGGAAATAAAGGATAAATTAACAAAGGATGAAAGAAGGATGAGGTAGATTAAAGACAAAGATGACAAAAAAAAGATGACTAACAAACGGTGAAAGAAAGGTGAGATAGATCACAGAAGGTGACTTTAAAAGGAAAGCATGAGGTTAATGCGGTGAGGGTGAGAGGGGGGCACTGAAGAATGAGATTGCACGACTGGACTTCACAGGCTGTTCATAAGACCTGAATCGCTCAAGAAAGTCAGAACTGCTTTGGTCACAGACCGCTGTGTGTGATGTCGTACTGGGCCGAGCAGAGTGACCAGAGAAAAGTCCGTGCACCGCAGCTCGCGTAGGCGACGTCTCAGCGTGGCTCGAGGGGTATCGAATCTGTGAGAGTCGAGGAGAAGGTGTGGAATATCAGATTCAACAGCGCAAGTGGGCCATTTGGGCGACTGGAGAAGACCCATTTTACAGAGAAGTAGAGATGTCCTGGCGGCATTAAGTCGTAGTCGGTGTAGAATGGACGCTTCTTGACGCGAGCAGTGGTGTGTTGTAACGAAATCCATCGACAGGTCGATAGACCGGAGATGGTCGTTCAGTCGGACAGCGCCCTCTTGAAACTGCCGAGTGCCGTTATGACGGAGTCGCTATGTCTGTAACCGACACGATGAGGCTGAAAGTGGTAGGAGACAGTTATTGGAAGTGCCGTCCCCATGTGCCCGACGTACAAAGGCGTCTGCGCGGGTGTTTCCGTGCAGGCCGGCGTGACAGGGTACCCACAGGACATTGGACACACAGGCTATGACCCAAGGATAGAAGTCGGTTGTATATTGCGACTATCATGGTGTCTAGGCCGCCGATTGTTCTGGAACAATAGTTTGCTAGAACTTCTAGCGCCGCCGTACTGTCCGTGATCACAACCCAAGCGCCAGGCGCTGATACCGCTATGTGGTTCAACGTGGTCAGTATGGCGAAGAGCTCGGACTCGGTAGATGACTTTCGTAGGGACTTAGCGGGTTGGTGAACCCGTTCGCGAATTATTTAGCCCGGAAATTTAACTGAAACACCCGGCATACAGACTGTTTCACGAAAATTATCCGGCTGAAAATTTGAAAAACGGCGTCACCTATCGGGAAACTTTTTTTCGGTTAGCACCCTTGATGCGCCGGCCACAAACTGGCTTCTCAGTTTCTCGTTTGCATGCGCTCGTTAATGAAATAAACATCCTGATTTTTTGTTTTACTTCGCCGGGTTTTGGTGCCTGTGCCATAGCAATGATCACTCTGAGACAGTGCAAAACCAGTAAAAAAAAACATAGCTTCGACTTTTAGTGATTTTTTTAGCAATTAACTGGCTTCGGTTTACACTGGAATGCGCTCTTTCGCTGAACTATCCTGCGCTCAAATTCATGTTCATCCGCTTCCATTGGTGGCGGGGATGCCACAAGACAAGGAACAGCCACGAGCGAGGGTTTGATATGGCCTCTCGTTCTCTACTAAACTCGTAAACAGGATTGCGGTCGTGTCATTGGATGGGTCAGACAGTGCGCTTTTATAGCCATAATGACAATCACTTACCAATGGCGATAAAGCTATTTCGCGCGGGACGAAAGTGGGTTGCTGTTAACGTGGGTAGCATTGCCATTGGATGAGGCCTTTTGTAACGAAATGCGCAATCCGTAATCATTACATTACAGTGTACTACACTCTAAAAACGGAACTTCACCGCATAGCACGCTGTGCGCAAACCATTGCTAAGAACGATAGGGCTATCGTTTCTAATTCGAAGAGAGACGGGGGCGTACGCCTTTTTGTGGCAATTTTCATATATCCGGCGTACGCCCACCTCTCTCTTCGAATCAGATGCCGTAACCCTATCATTCGTGGCAATGGTTGGCTCACTGCGTGCTATGCGGTGAAGTTCTGTTTTTAGAGTGGTATGTCCAGAAGGATGGCTAGGTAGAAATAATTTATTTTTATAAAACCACATATAGCTTTATCGCCATTTGCAAGTGATTGTCATTATGGCGATGAAGGCGCACTGTCTGGCCCATCCAATGAAACGACCGCAATCCTGTTTACGAGTTTAGTAGAAAACGAGAGAACACGAATTTGAGCGCCGGATAGTTAATCGAAACAGCGCATTCCTGCGCTGCTCCGCGCAATAAATTTGTAAACCGAAACCAGTTAATTACTCAAAAAAATCACTAAAAGTCGAAGCTGTTTTATTTACTGGTTTGGCACTGTCTCAGGGTGACGATTGCTACGGCACAGGTACCAAGCCACTGGCAAAGTAAAAAAAGCAGGATTATTTAATTAACGAGCGTATGCAAATGAGAAGCTGAGTGGCCAGTTCGTGGCCGGCGCATCAAGGATGCTAACTAAAAAGATATAAAGTTTCCCGATAGCGTTTTAGAGTTATTCAGTCGGGGGAGTTTCGTGAAACCTAATTGAACTTTGAAAATTGCCAAGCCAGCCTCATTTCTTTTTTTTTTTTTTGTTACTGAAATATGGAGAAAGTTCAATTGAATAAAATACAATTTCCTAAATTAAAATTGTCCAAATCCTTCCTAAATGGCGGCAAAAGTTTCTACAAGTTGATGGCCGACAGTTCCACAATCCTGGGGCGAGTATGTCGCCAGTTAGAACTTTTTTTTTTATCACTTTAGGTGAGAGATCCTCAATATCAGAATTGGGTACCGTGCATTGGAAGCTGCTCTTCCAACCGAAAAAAAAAAAATACAGATTGAATTGATTTTTTTTTCTTGTAAGCTCCGAGAAGTAACTGGGCTATGAGCAGTGTACAGATGGGGACAGATGGAGAGAGAACAGCAGGAAGGATTGGGGGACGTGGGGGTTAGTATATGCGTCCTGGGCCGACAGGGCCTGCATTCGTCTCGAAATATTGGGAAAACCTCCAGTAGACAGCGCAGCCGGTGGTAGAATTCGAACCCACCACCTACCGGCGTTCAGCACGACCTTGGCTATACCATCAACGAGCCGGGTACCTTAAACCGCTCCTCCATGTTGAATCGAAGTAATTATTGCCTACGTGTAGCCAGATATCGCAGCGTCATCGTCGATCACTTGCCTGCATGCTGTCGCGCATATTCGTGTCCAGGACCTCGATCTTGAACCCTGACATGGCAAGCGTTAGCTCTCCAAAGCCTATCTTTGCCTCTCCAAAAGTCTCCTTTGCCAAAGCCTCCAAAGTTATCTTTGCTCGCGTGCCAAGATGGGGACCGAGGAAGCTCCTGGAATCGTGGCACATACGCGCTGATCCCTTGCATTGTAACAAAAACCGTGGCCCCCTTCCCGAACAATACTGTCATCTCCTTAAGTAGCGACTGGTTGTTGGCTCTCCCGCTCAGTCTTGCACTGATGATGCCCGTCGTATGACAGGCGAAACGTCTGCTTAAAGTTGTTAGTTGTTACGTTAAGTCGGAGTCCTCTCTTCTTTCGTTATGTCATCTCCCGGCTTTTGGAGTATTTTCGCACTTACAATCGACTGCTACAGATTTGGATCTCACAATCGATGCTTTCGCTTCTGTCTCCGTTTTCGAACTGGCACAGTGACAACGAAAACAGAATCACGTGTGACACAAGTGCTTTCCGTTTATCTAGAATGTATAAATGATGCACTGCAAGCCGCGGAAGAGACTTGCGGTTGGTTTGAGCTGGAACCCTGGAACATATGCAGGTGTGCTTCGTAGCGTTGCTGATTCAGCCTCTTCCCACGGTGAAATTCCTATTGCGAACAGCAACTGCGAAACTCTAGGCGAGAAGCCTAGCTGCCCCTCCTCATCTCACGACATAGCGGAGCCCGTATGCCACATTCTGTTTGTGCAACTGGAAATGTCTTTGATAACGCTACTACCTGCATCACAGCTCACACATCTGCTGCCTATATCGGATTGACTGACAATGACGGTTACACACTTGTTAGTCACCGAAAGAAGCGTGAACTGCAAAGTGAAGGTAGCTGGTCCGCTCGTTCGTTGCCTCTGATGCCGACATCAGAGGCAACTTAAAAATGAACTTCACCACATAGCACTCTCCTAGCCAACCATCATCCCGAATGACAACGTTCTCGCCCTATATAGATTTGCTGAAAACGGGAGGCGGAGCCTATTTTGTGCCATTATGCACGGCACAAAATAGGCTCTCCCTCCCGTTTTCAACAAATCGGGGCGAGAACGTTGTCATTCGGGATGATGGTTGGCTAGGAGCGTGCTACTCCCCTCTCCCACTTTTTTTTTTTTTTTGCTATAGTCGTGACGATGCCCACTTGAGTGCGGCCAACAACGGCAAGCTACTTTGACCCCCCCCCCCCCCCTCAGTTTTAAGAGTGCTTGTGTGTTTTGTGGTTTTTGCTGTTTTGCTGTTCGACTGTCTGAGTGTTACATGTTTGCGCGTTCTGTGACATCTCAGTGTGTTTGTACTTGCTTTCTGTTGGAATCACCATCACCACTGATCATCATCATCAGCAGCAGCATCGCCGTCATCCTGCTCACCTTCATTGGCATCATCATTCCAGGCGTATTCCACCAAAGTAACTGATGCAAGTGATGTGGAGTTGCGGGCCTCACATTAGTGAAGCCAAACTCTCCATTTTATTTTTTCTTAAAACCAAACCAAACGAAACCGCACTGAGCATGAAGAGCGCAACAACTAATTTCCTTTTCAGGCTTTCGCTGATGATGTACGTCACGTCACGCGAGGAGGATGTGTGAAGTCGGTCATTGCTTTTGGAGAACTAGCCATAGCACTTTGCTTAACTTTGCATTTTGACCGGAGTTCGCCCCCTCCCTTTTTCTTCTCAAATTCACAGTGCTATCAAACCCGGCAAGAAAATGAGGGAAAGAGTGGTTATGCATGTAACCAGCAAATAATTATATAATCAGTATTTCCATGAGGATTTCGGGAGGTTATTTCAGCAAATGTCACAATGGTGCAGTTCATTTTGGCACGGCTAACACTTACTTGAACAGTTGATGTGATGTGATGTGAATAAAGAAAAAATGGGGATGTGAGTTCCGACGAAGTCAAACTGGCTACCCCAGTACACTTAATACAGAAAGTTCAAACCGATGATGAGATGATGAAAACACAAAGGGATGATGTCCAGAGACGAACACAGATGATAATGGAGTTCAACATGTACTTCAAAAGTTCAGGAGCTGCGCCCAAGTGAGAGTAAAGTGGCGGAATCGCCGGGGGCACATACAGGACACATCGCGCATTCACCGTGCCATAGGATGTCCAGAAGCCCGGTTGCATGCAAAAAAGTCTTCAAGTGCCCTTAGCGCCTTGTCAGACGAAGGAAGACCTAACAGTTTCGTGATGTCGAAGGCTCGGGAGTCCACATGAGAGAGGCTTGTCTCTAATGCCCTTCGAGCATCAACGTATTTCCGACACCTGAGAAGGATGTGTTCTACATTTTCTACAACGCCACACTCACTACAGTTCGGAGAGTCTCGCTTTCCGATTTTGAAGAGGAGACGTGCGCTGTACAGTACATTGAGCAGTAGCCTATGTAGAACAGTTGTCGTTTGTCGCGTAAAGGAAGGTGGTACTCGAAAGCGTAACCCTGGGTCGACCTTGTACAGAAGCGAATCCCGAGCCGACCCTGTTAACCAGGAGGTGTTGCACATTCGTTGTTTGAACTCGTTCAGCATTCGCCCCGCGTCGCCCTTGGTGAAATAAATGGGCATCACCTGGGCGCGCCTTAGTTGAAGAGCCCGGCGTGCAGCAGCGTCCACAGCCTCGTTACCTGCAATGCCACAGTGACTAGGGATCCACTGCATTTTGATGTCATGACCTTGTAAAACTGCTGCATGGTGTGCGTGTAAGACATCTTGTGCTGCTGTCACCAGAGATCCCGTAGTAAACATAGTAGCTAGGGTCTGTAACGCACATTTTGAGTCGCTATAGATAGTCCAGCGAGCAACTGAAGATTGTGAGTTGATGAAACTTATTGCCAAGAGGACTCCATAAAGTTCAGCGGCCGTTGCAGAGGTGACGTGAGACAACCGCACCGCTCTCTCGATATTCGCCTCCGGGATAACAAATGCACACAAGGAGCCGGATGATGTCGCAGAGGCATCCGTGAAAATCTGCATCCTGCCTGCGGAGCTGTTTAGTAGCTCAAGACTGAACTGACGAAGAACATGCGTTGGTATATCCTTCTTTCCCGGGAGTCCAGGTACACTAATTCTTACGTCAGGAGGCTTCAGGACCCATGTTGGGACATCTGGTAATGCATGTGGCTTGTGTTTCTGAATAAGACCATGTTGTGTCTGGTAGCTTGGGTAAAAGAGGAGTGGTGACGACTCATAATGGCTCGAAGCTGAGGATGGCGATGGTAACGCGTTGCCAACAGCACGTAGTGGCGAAACGTTTCTTGCATCCTGGGAGCTGATACAGGTGGTTCCCGTGCTTCTGCCATGGCTAAAGCGTTTGACGTTGCTCGAAGAAGGCCAAGACAGAGTTTGACGCCCTTTGCTAGGATACACTCTAACACGTTCTCTGTGGTAACAGGGAGGTTGTGTAGCAAGGGAATGTGATGAGCAACCATCTGACTTATAAGAGGTCGGTGAACGCTGAGCATTGCCCGAGGAGATGTGCCCCATCGGGAACCGCATAAGTAACGAAGAACATTAAGACGACTCTCAGCTCTTGCTTTTAGACTTGAACAGTTACTTGATCCGTGTTATATCGCATCATGTCTTTTTGACTCGTTTGCAGCCGCATTAGGTAATGTCGACACACTCTATTTCGTACTCGAGTATAACGCGGCGATCGTTCTGGGATGTTATTCAGGCGGACATGTACATTAAACGTTTGCTTTTTTGTTGTTTTTTTCAAGCGCACACGTGGCAGCTGTCACGAATGCGTTATCTCTATATCGACGTTCCACTGTATATGTTAACGAGAGTCACTCATGTGTCATATCTATGTCACTATGCATAAATCTGCAACACTGCTTACCCTTGGTATGGCCTGAGCTCCTGTAAGCACTTATGTTGCTCCTAGCTGGCTCATCATTGTACAGCACATAAGCAAAGCGCTATAAGGGACCAGAAAAAAAATTAAATTACTACTACACGGTTGGACTGAGCACAGACAATTCACAGATTCACACGTTAATTAACGAAACACACGTTGTTTAACGACAATTCACACGTGGAGATTGTACCGAAACTTCTTCCGCTCTCCGTCCATATATACACTGCGAAGCGTTTCTCCTTGCATCATCAGTCGTCGGAACGATAGACGAGACGCAATGTAACTAATGCAGAAAAGGAACTGCAGGCACATGTTTACCTGCCAACGACCAACTCAGATGGTCACACTCAAGTCGTATTTATTGGTTCTGCGGTTTCGATAACAATGCATTCACTTATACGGTAGCAATATGACAAAAGATTCCTACACGCAGTAATAGCACGGTCCCTCAATACTCTGTCCGGTAAGGAAACTCCGAAAAGTTCGCCCAGGTTCGCATCGGTCGTTAGGGGGGAGACTTTGGTGTCGGGCGATGCCTGCGCGTATGGCTTACATTGTGTTTCTGCGGGTGTTTGGACCTCTAATCTTTTCTGTCTTTTTTTTTTTCTTTCTTGGTGCCTCAGTTTTGTGTGCCTAAGCAGAGGTTCTTTTCGTAATATTCTTTAAGGTTATTGCAATCTTTGCACACGGTGCGTCAGAAAGAGTGATATACACACATCAAGGAGACGTCGCATGATTCCAGTGGGGAGCATTTCGTGACGACTATTTTCTTCGTGCAAGTGAAGCAGTAACAACAGACATTATTGGAGATCTGAGCGTGAATTGTTGAGTACCTTCGAATAGATGAGTGCATGACACGTATAACATACCCGACACTCTAACACTGCATGAGAACCGTTCAATGTTCAAAAGATGGATCTTTCAACACGATGTAAATAAAATAACATGTCTTAGAGCAGAACTTGCAGGGAAAGATGTAATGCCAAATCGGCTCAGTAAACGAACTGGAAGCGAACCGAAAATTGTTTCTACTGCTCAGCCGAAACAGTGTAAAGCAGCTACCCCTTCGCGAAGCACTGCGGATGGAAGGATTGCATGATACAACCAATCCTGTGCTCTTTTTCTTGCAAGCTATATAACGTAGTGCCAATCCTTTCACTACATTTGAAGACATAAGTAACCACTCATTAAAAACGAACTACTTATAATGTGCAGAATGAAGGCATCAAGCGTTCAGGCAGCTCCTTCATATCAGAACCTCACACGTTCACGAGCTGGGACCGACAAGAACGATCAACAACAATAACTTTATTTTGAGATGATGAACGGGGAGTTTCATCGCCAGGGGCGATACTCTAAGTATTTCTGCTCATCTGCTTTCTTCGAGCTGTACCTGATATGGCAGGCTATGGATACATTTTAATCCCATATCGGTTTTTCTACATGTCTTTTCTCCAAGGTGTCTAAGCGTTTTGCGATCCATTGTTCATGAAAGAAAATACGACTTTAGTACAAACTACAGACTCTTGAGCTCATTCATGGCCGTGTATAGTATACAAAAAAATCCCTTCCTTGTCTTCATTCCGAATTTCAGGCGAATGACTAGAATAACTCAAGAAATTTGCTTTACTTTTTATTTTTTGCTTATCTCATTGCAGTTCTTATTTATCTGTCACCGGATACCATGCGGTGTAAATGTAGTTTTTGGGCAATCCCAAAATTCCCTTCAGATCTATGAGAACAGTGGTTGTTTCAAAGTAAAACCCTACGTTCTGTTCGATCATTTTAGATAGTTTGTTATGTCCTGAGACTGATCTAACTCATATGCCGAGGCAATGATTGTTTCGCCGCTGTTTGACATCCGAATCTTGTCAGCCAATTTCTAGTTTGCAAAGTGCTAGTAGGCCACGCGTTAGTAAGAGGAAATACTATTTTGTGTATCTAACCCGGCTTAAATCATGTTGCAACTTCCTTATATTAAAATTTTGCGTGTCATGAAAAAGATAGTAACGAAGTTTGCAATCTACCCATGGAGGAAGGAAAGAGAGGGGGAGCTCTGTTGCTCTGAGAAGTGAAGCCGAGATTGGGGGGCCACTCCAGTGACATCAATACCCGCCTTCCGTTTTCGGTTACATACATCTCTATGGAAGCCCCCAACGCATAGTTTCGGAATACTTGCAGAGGTGTGGTGGTAGCGCGCCGAAGTGGCCCCCAAAGTGGCGTGTGCAAAGCTGCCTCATTGGGCAATTCAGCTAACGTGACTCTCGCGTGGCTCTAAAGAAGCTACAGCTCACCTCCTATCCCCACGTCACTTGCCCCACGCTTCTCTCTTCTGTCGAAGAGCCGTTGGGGCGCCTCTTCTTTCCTCCATGAATCTACCCAAGCAGCACGCCATTATTGATATAATATTGGACCCATATGGGCTGCTATGGATTACCAATATTGGTCCAATATGGGCTGCCAATGTGGGACCAATATGGGTAGTGCAACCAGGCTCCATATCGTACCAATTTGGGCTGCCCATATTGGCAAGCTCATTTTGCCCATATTGCACCGATATTTTCGTGATAACGCCAACGGGGAATCCGTTTAATAAAAGCATTTTTCGATATAATATCCACCACTGACATTACTTCTCTCTTCTTGTTGCTTTTCATTACTGCAGATCTTCTGATTGATCTACGTTGCATAGCGTTACAAAAACAACACTGCATCGCCCTAGAAACGAAGAATATTCGCTACGCCCGTCTTGCTGAAGGACCCATGCGGTCCCACGGAACCGCTAATGCAAAACATTCCTCAGAAGCCTTCATTGGGATCGCAAGAGTGTATTTAGTAATGGGCCGAGAGCAGTGATGGGCAAAGTACCTCAAAATTATACTTAACTTAAAGTACCAAGTACCCGGCATCATTAGCACTTTAAGTACAGTACAAAGTACCCAATTCCAAATGTACTTCAAGTAAAGTACCAAGTACCAGGCAAAGTACTCCAAGGACTCATCAAGTACATTGTCAATTTAGTCTGTATGACTTTGCATTTCACTGTTTAGTATCTGTGTCTTGCTCTTTTGGCAGAACTTTAGCGAGTACTCTTGACAAATGCTTTGAAGCCATAAAGTCCTAGGCTAACCCGTGAATATCAGCTCATTCAGATGTCATAATTTGCAGTTACATGTAGAGAGGTAATCAGTGAGCTGTGTTGTGAACTTGTGATTATGCAAAATAATATTATACCCGGACTGATTCAAGATCACTCGCCTATAGTGTGGTGTTCCGGTACTAATCTTTTATAACAGGCTAGGAAATTTCAAAGAGAAAAAGTACAAGCCAACAGAGATTATATATTTCTGGGCATTCCTTGCTGCTTTTTGAAATACAACATGCTTAGAAAAAGAATATGAAGAAAGTAAAAAAGGATGAAGCACAATGTAAGCCTTCATTTTTACGAGTGTGATCTGCAGCAATGTAATCAATGTGACCAATTGGTAAAATGTAAAATGTAAAACTAAAAGCATGTGTGTCTTTCAGAGTGTTCATCATGTAATGCAATCACACATATAATGTGATATAAAATGATTATGAATTGCCAATGGAGTGAAAATATAAAAAAGCATAGAACCCTGCATGGGAGAACTGAAATGACAATGGACCAAGTCATTGAGCTGCCGGTAATGCAGTGTCATAATATGTGCGTGTCTTTGCATTCCATTCGTTTTACATAATCATAAAAGCGTCGATACTTTTTCGACATTTCAAGCCTCTCAACAATAGATTTGCTTCAACAAATATGCTCTTTGAAAGCACAAATATCCCGTTTCGGTAAAATGTCAGACTGGGACTCTTGGTACTGCGTCCCACTAAAAGCGCTAAAATGACGGCACCAAGACGAAAACTCAAACATAGCCCTATCTGTGTGTCTTCGTCTCCTTGCTGTCGTTTTAGCGCTTTTAGAAGGGTGCAGTTTTGATACCTTTTTGCGATTTTTTATCTGGAGTTCAAGTATGGGTACTTGAGTACTTGATGGGAAAGTACTCGGAAAAAAGTACTTGCAGTACAGTATAAAGTACACGATTTAAAATGTACTTCAAGTAAAGTACAAGTACACAGAAATGTACTTAAAGTACTACTTGAGTACTTGGTACTTCAAGTACTGCCCATTACTGGCCGAGAGTGAATGATTCGTTCTTGGTGAGGGAATCAGTAGCCTGAGCTCAGTGAATCGATTCACTTCCCCTAAGAAGATTCGTTCATTGATTCACCTTCAAGGAGGGTCCTAAAAAACTAAAAAAAAAAGAGGACACATTTTGATTTCGAAACATTTGACAGAGGACATTTAAATTTCCGTTAAATTTCGTGCAGTGGTGTGTTGGGGATCTGCCTCAGAAGCGTTGGGATGAGTAGCATTATTCCAAGATATTGACCCGAATTAAGGCAGACAAAATGCCAGAGGATGCACAATGCCGTAGAAAAATACCCAGCCAGAGGTTTCAGTAATAAGTAATGAAAAAGTGGTACCGGATGTTATCAATGTTACCGAATGTCTGCTGCATAGACAAATGCCGTTTTCAGAATCAACTAAAAAGTACTTACTCCTGGTCTCTCGCTAGCATAAAGTGGTGCAATGCTTCTAGCAACTGGGTTATCAGCATCAGTGATCAACTGAGAAGAAATGCTCCAGTATTTGGAACGTGCAGAGCGGGAATCCAGGTAGACAAACTTTGTTCCTCCTCCACTTGACTCTGGAAATTTGTAGATGAAGAACCTGCAAGCGACATGGCTTGTGAGTTAAGTGATTTGCCTGCAAAATAATATCGTAAAATAGGTGGAACATTCACACAAATTAAGTCAGGTGTGTTCAACGACTTCTACTCTGTGTTTCTTATAAGAAAGTCTACTTTTTGTGGCAGGGGTGGCATCGCTTAAATACATTGTACTTGAAATAGCAATGCATGTATTCATACTGTGCATGCCTACAGCATGTAGAAAATATATGTTGAAAATTATATAGAAAATATTATATCTTTATTTAATACCAGTACCCCCGATTTACGAACGGTGCCCTCCATGACAAGACACTTCCCCTTCCCGATTCCATTCGTCGATTTATTAATCCCTTAAACCTATGGGCATTTTTTAAGGACCGTGAACCCTTCATCGATCGATGACTACTGTATATAAAGAGTGTTTATTTTTATCCTTCACAGATTTTTTATAAAAACGCTATGAGGACAGCATAGATGTCGGTTTTGCTGTTGAGTTGTACGACCAGGCGAACATCTTCTCGAAGAAAATATGCAAGTACACGATGATTAACAACGTAAACTGGATTAATTAACTCTTTAACTGGGGGATTTCGGGCCAAAGCGAGACAGCAGAATGAGAAACTGTATCCGCGTTGAAATTCATTCCACGTTCACGGAATGTCTTCTGGGGAATGGTCAGGATTATCTCCGGTTGTGCTATTTCGCTTTTGAGTGAAATTTCCTAATAATAAGGTCTCGGACAATCACTGTGGCTCTATCGGAAAACCCTCCATTTCGGTTTCGGGTTCGGCGATGCGAAACAAGTTAAAATAATCTAATAAAATAAGCTAATAAAACTAGTTTTGGCATACTCAGAGATGCGTGCGTTGTCTCGGAAAGTGTCGCGATTTTTCGGCGTTTGCTGTCCCGCATATGTCGCGATTCTAGTAATATTGTTGTCCCTCTAATTCCAGCTCTACACGTCACGATGACGAATAGCAGCAAGAAGACAAGGACAGGGTAGAAGTAGACAGGACGACTGCAGACTCTCAACTGACGTTTAATCAAAGAACACAGCATCTTAAACGCTAACATCTAGGTCACCGACTAAAAAAATGTACGGAGAAGCCAAGGTTTGTGCTGCCGGCTGGGAGATAGCACTCAACATCTTATCTATACGTAGAAAATCAATTTCCACGTCTGCTAACGTGACAGAAGGGGAGCTGACACATCTGTCATTACACGTGGCTATCAGAAATGCCTCCATTATCTCCCGCACCAACTGATCTTTATGAACTGCCAGCACCTCGGTCTGATCGAAAAATGGCGTGCACTTACAATCTCGGCAATGGACGCTCAAGTGACCGGATGGGGTTCTTCCAAGTAAA
Organism: Ornithodoros turicata; assembly: GCF_037126465.1. Taxonomy (NCBI): domain Eukaryota; kingdom Metazoa; phylum Arthropoda; class Arachnida; order Ixodida; family Argasidae; genus Ornithodoros; species Ornithodoros turicata. Next base: position 45,378,138 of record NC_088203.1, on the reverse strand, counting down.
GAGGCCCATAAGCCTAATGCTAAGGCAACTACATGACTGACCCACATAGCATCTGCCACACTGAAGCGGTATGCGGTAGACGATATCAAGCTTGCAATCCACAAATGGCTGTCGATGTTTTACATTACATTCTAAAGGCATTATTGGTACATTTACTCTTGCGCAAAAGTGACTGCAATTTCAACGGAGTCGTAAATACAACATTCACTCCATGAACCTATACCAACTACCCCGGATTGTTCCTATTGTGCTACACGTCACCACTCGCTTCACAGATCACACGACAGTACTCGTCACTCTAAAGCAATTATATCAACGAAAAATGCCAACATCCACACGCAACAGCTACCGCTAAAATTCGCGTTACACAATTGTAACCGACCTGTATTTTTTTAGACACACCAGCGGGCAGTGATTGATTGAAGCAGCGACAGAAGAAGCTTATGCATGTTGTACAACAATTTCTAACGTCCACACGGAATAAAAGCAGGGAATTATATGACGGATGTGATGTGATGTGATGTGATGTGAATAAAGAAAAAAATGGGGATGTGAGTTTCGACGAAGTAAAACTGGCTACCCCAGTACACTTAATACAGAAAGTTCAATCCGATGATGAGATGATGAAAACGCAAAAGGATGATGTCCAGAGACGAACAGAGATGATAATGGAGTTCAACATGTAGGTCAAAAGTTCAAGAGCTGCGCCCAAGTTAGAGTAAAGTGGCGGAATCACCGGGGGCACACACAGGACACATCACACATTCACCATGTCATAGGATGTCCATAAGCCCGGTTGCATGCAAAAAGTCTTCAAGTGCCCTTAGCGCCTTGTCGGACGAAGGAGGACCTAATATAGTTTCGTGATGTCGAAGGCTCGGGAGTCCAAACGAGAGAGGCTTGTCTCTAATGCCCTTCGAGCATCGACGTACTTCCGACACCTGAGAAGGATGTGTTCTACATCCTCTAGAACGCCACACTCACTACAGTTCGGAGAGTCTCGCTTTCCGATTTTGAAGAGGAGACGTCCGCTGTACGGTACATTGAGCCGTAGCCTATGTAGAACAGTTGTCGTTTGTCGCGTAAAGGAAGGTGGTACTCGAAAGCGTAACCCTGGGTCGACCTTGTATAGAAGCGAATCCCGAGCCGATCCTGTTAACCAGGAGGTATTGCACATTCGTTGTTTGAACTCGTTCAGCATTCGCCCCGCGTCACCCTTGGTGAAATAAATGGGCAACACACTTATTGGGCGCGCCTTAGTTGAACAGCCCGGCGTGCAGCAGCGTCCACAGCCTCGTTACCTGCAATGCCACAGTGGCTAGGGATCCACTGCGTTTGGATGTCATGACCTTTTAAAACTGCTGCATGGTGTGCGTGTAAGACATCTTGTGCTGCTGTCGCCAGAGATCCCGTAGTAAACATGGTAGCTAGGGTCTGTAACGCACATTTTGAGTCGCTATAGATAGTCCAGCGAGCAACTGAAGATTGTGAGTTGATGAAACTTATTGCCAAGAGGACTCCATAAAGTTCAGCGGCCGTTGCAGAGGTGACGTGAGACAGCCGCACCGCTCTCTCAATATTCGCCTCCGGGATAACAAATGCACACGAGGAGCCGGATGATGTCGTAGAGGCATCCGTGAAAATCTGCATCCTGCCTGCGGAGCTGTTTAGTAGCTCAAGACTGAACTGACGAAGAACGGAAAGATAAACTTAACAGCAACGTGCCACTCCACGAACGTTACGCCTCTTTTTAATAAAAATATTGGAAAGGATAAAAGTAAACACCCTGTAGGTATATGCAGTCTCTTTTCGCTTAAATTATGTATTTGCTTAAATACTTCATAAATACTATATGTGACCACTGTTGCGAATCGCTGACTTGGTAGCGTTGCCGAATTCCAACACCCTGGCAAGAACGAGGCGGAGGCCGAAGAAGCAGAGAAACAGCGTATATTTACAGAGGTTACATTGGGAAAAAAGAACACAGTGGACCCATAGGTGGCCGCTTAAGTAGCCAGCCGTCGTGAGAACGAGATCGATCGGCGAGACAGTTCTGTGAAGCGGACCTTGGCCGCCTTTTCATCCCCACTTGAAAGGGTAGCTTGAGCGTTGGGGAAGATGTCTCCCCGAGTCCGGCAAGATGACAAAAATGGCTAGCAGCATACGTCGTAACACCACGTACATGAAACGCGCATGTTTCAAAACTTTCGCCTCAACAATTAAAGTCATGTGTGAGCTCTTGCTTCTGGGACTGAGCTCTTGCTGAGACTTCCTATGAGACTACAATTTATTCACCTGGTTTAAGGGTTAGTACCCGTTTAGAAGGTCCTTTTAGAAGGTCCTTTCGCGCAGACGGAGACACTGCATTCCAGTGACGTCAACGTGACTCATTTCGACTCAATACCGAATACGAACCTTTTGTGGACAGACAGCCAAGCTCAGGTTCAAGAACCTTGCTTGAACGAGGAAAAATACTGACACGGGGCACTGTTGCTCAGTAAAGAGGTATCACTTTTATGATCAGCCGCCACCCAAAGGAAAACGGACAATTGCTCACTGGACATTTGTTCATCGGACACCTGCTCGCCAGTCTAGGGCTGAGACCGGGCATTTGCTCACCCCGTTTTTTTTTCCATGAGCCCAACCTGACAGTTTCATAATTTATTTTCATTTTATCCACTGTGTATTGCAGTAAATAGTAAAGTGTTGTACTTTTATGTCTATTTTTTAACAGCTGCTGAAAAACCAGCTTCCGTCTTCCCTTGGTGGAGGTAATTGTGGGGTTGTGACAGTAATGACTTCCATAACGCATGATAAGTGAACAGTCGTTTTGGCGCTTTATAGCCGTGGCCACAGCTCGCTTTCTCTGTTGTTTGGATGTATTCAACCTAAATCATTTACTCGACATTTGGGTGGTACTGATTTTCTGAGAGGAAATATGGGGAGGGGAGCAGAAACCTTCCAGTGCTCATTTTCTGTACAGAAGAACACCTCCTCACATACGCAAAAGAGCATCACCCCCATAGATATGAAGTTCAGAAAGACCCAACTCTGAAGTAAGACCCGAGACAAGGAGTTCGGTCAAATTCTGGTGGTTTTCTCAACTAGTTCAAATTCTCGAGTATTTGACTGAACACCATGTCTCGGGTTTAGTTCACAGTCATGCACCACCAGCTTGTCAGCGCCATTTCGCTTCAGTCAATCAGAAAGACCTTTCGGAGGTACATCTAGCCATGAAATTTCCACCCTTTCAACGTGCGAATAGCCTTCCCAGTGTCTCGCTATATACGAGCTGTTGAAGCATACCAAAATTTAAAAAAATAAAAAATTCACGGCACGAAGTTTTCACGAAGCGACCACGCGGCTTATTATTTTTATACAATATTATCTCGGTGCGCTCTCGCGCTTGTCAGGCAAGTCAAATTTTCACTTGTTAAAGAAGTGTGCCTTGCAACTATATTAGAGCTATTGTTGGAAGTAAATGTAAATGGACGACCAAAAAATGTCCTCGATACCTTTACCGGCATAGCCCATTACCACGTGAGTCCTACCATGCTTCCATAGTTGTGCACATGTATGAATTATTTTACTATTCAGGAGCTTCAGTCATGCGCATGCTTGAAAACATGATGCAGAAATTTGATATTTCCCATCAGTCATTCCCCTAACCACAACGGGGTATGTTCTCCTGCAACAAACATTTTATACTGTGCCACAAAACACAACATAAAGCCTGCGAAAGCAACAGGCACGCAAAACACTTGGTGAGCTCATGTCCTGGATCCCTACCCAAGATGGCTGCAACGCAACCTGCTATGAAGATTTCTCCACTGACATTACGCAAGATCGTAAATCCGCACATACAAGGTGACAGGCCTACAAAGAACACCAGCAACAAAACGCACTTGCCAAATTCAAGTTTCATCTATGCGGACGCAGGCCAATTCCAAAGCTCTTCAGGAAGTATAGTATGCGGTGTGGTTCGCGCGTTGAGACGACATTTACGTCATGGCCAGCAGGGAGGGCGTAGCCAAACAATATTGAATAGAATAGAATAGAAATAGAAATAGAAAGAAAAAAAGGGAGACGTAGGTCGCACTGGTGCGACTAGGTGTTCCAGGACGCTTGACGTGTGGAAGCACTGAATGAATTAAAAGATTATATCAGCACGTATGTCCTTGAGGTAGGCCGTGAGTGCACACCGCGCAGGTTGCTGGTGCTGCCTTGGCCAGCTCCCCAGTATCTTCTCAACACTAAATGGTCGGTTGTCAAGTTTCGCGAGGGCGTTCTTCAGTATTCGCCGACTAGAGTCGAAGCGTCGCCGGGTGACCAGCACGTGCTCCGTGTTCTCCACAGTTCCGCAAGTTGAACAGTTCGGCGATCTAACGACACCTATCCTATGAAGGAATGCTGCTCCGAACGAGACGTTGAGCCGCAGGTGATGGATGACGGACTCTAACGGCCTTGGCATCTTCGATGGGAGGCAGTAGGTGCAGTTCGGGTCGATTCGCGCGAGGAACGCGTGGTTCATGACGTCGCCTCTCCGCATGGCTTTAGAGAGGCGATCACGTAAGGAGGTCAGCAAGTACTTCGCATCGGATTGCTTGAAGTAGATTTTGTGAGTAGTTCTTTTGGAGGTGAGCAATTCGAGCAGCCTGGTCCGCCTTCTCATTTCCACTGATACCGCAGTGCCCTGGGATCCACTGGATGATGACGTTGTGACCCTTTGTTGCGGCAGAATTGTATGCTGCGATAACACTGTAGACGACCGGCGCAAGTGAGGATGTCGTCGAACCTTGCATTGCTTTGAGGCCAGATTTTGAATCAGAGAAAATTACCCATGAAGTCGGGGTTTCTTTTGACGCTATGTCTAGGAGAGCTGCCTCGATGGCGTATAGAGCTCTGCCGCAGTTGAAGACGTCCTGTGAGACAGACGTATCACGCGGTGCTCTCCCGATGACGCAATGACGAACGCGCATGTCGACGACTCTTGCGATGTGGACGCATCTGTAAATATCTGCTGGAGTTTGGAGTACTGAGCAACCACATCCCGTGCGAACTGTATTACAACAGGCAATGGAGTATCCTTCAGTAGCGCGTCAGAGCTTAGTAAATGCTCAACCTTGTTCGCGTACGAATCCAGCGGGCCAACGGGTTCTTGACATGTCGAGAAACCAAACGGGTTTAATGCCTGAGCGATTCGATTACTCGCAAAACTGATATAGGTGGCTCTCTAGCTTCAGCAATGGCTGCGCGGCTGGAGGTTGCCCGTGGGACGCCTAGGCAGAGCTTAGCACTTTTTGATAGCGCACGTTGCAATATTGAAATTTCACAATATTGCGCGATATTGAAATATATTTCCGGAGAGGTTATTTTAGTACTATACATAGAAAAGGTTGATTTCCCCTCTTCTCCCTCTCCCAAGGGCACTACCAAAGGTGCAATTTCAGAGGGAGGGGGTGGGGGAGCTTGACCGTTCGGCAATCAACAAAAGAGATTGAGGAAATATTTCTCACAGTTGTCCCGCCCATTTTTCAAGATAAGATGGATCGCGAAAGAAATGGCATCTGTGAAGAAGGCGACTACCGATCTCTTCCTGAGTTACAGAGGAGCAGGACTCCGTCGTTGAAAAAGACAGAAATGTCGAGCAGACAGCAGTTGCTGAGTACGATTTGTTGAAATTGCCACAGAAGACTGCCGCCCATAAAACCGGTGCCCACGTGGAGGCTCCGAAATCCCTGAAAAACTCCAGGACCGATCTTGCGATGTTACTGGGCTTTTCGGACGTGCACTGGGTCCTTAATTTTAACGCGTATTTTTGTTCCTCAGCTCCTGTGGAGGGACTCTTCTTTCGCATATCCGCTGATCAAAGGGGAGCAGCGTCAACAGCATCAGCATTTTTCCTTTTCCATTAGCTTACTTACTCACATAATCTTCAGATCGCTCGCACTATTAGAATGAGAATGACTATTAAAAGTCGCTCACTTTTAACTGTCTACTTGACTGCTCATCATAGCAGCAATTTAACGCAACATGATCATGAATATTTGTACGTGTGTGGAGTGTGTAATATGTGGAGTTAAGTATCGAACAGAGAGAGTGTTTAATGCAAGATCCGTGCAGGTAGATGAATTGGTCTCTTCTTCACAAAGTTGCTATGGATACGGCCGCCACAAATGTACCTAGGGTACTTAAATACTGTATTTAAACTTTGTACTTTAATACTCTGTTTAGAAACTACATATGACAATGACAACATATCACACTAGGTATTTTGTATTCATATTGACATACGTCCAAACATGTTTATGCCCATCCCTGCTTTTTAGTTACGATTCAAATGGACATCTGAAGGAGTACAGAGGGCCAGAGGTGCGCATGCCCCTACTTGCATGTAAACCGCCCAGCTGTTGTATCGAAAAAACTTATGAACGAACTCGGCCCAGGAGGAAAAATCGCCAGAGAAGTCAGCCCAGGGTGAAAAATACACAACAATAAGGGCACGCCCAGCCCTTCGGACCGCTGGTAAGCACCCGGACAGAGAAGAAGAGAGAAGTCGGCCCAAGTTGAAAAATGCCCGACGGTAAACGAAGGCCCTCCGCCAACTCCACCGATCACTTCATAAGAATCTGATTAATTGTGCCATATTGGAATATTAGCTGTTGTGCTTGAAGTTACATACATCAGAATTTTGTAATTAAAACACCACTCACGTATAATAATGTGAGACTTTTTATAATAAAACTTGTAATCTTGATTGTGATCATATTGATTAAAAATATCTTTGATTAAATGTGCTATCTCATTTTAGTTCTGCTGTATCGTATTGTGTTTCTTCTGCTTCAGGTTTTTTGACTGGGTTTTTCTCCTTCACACAGAGTCATAACATAATTCCCGACACTAATGACTTTAAAAAATATATTCTGACTTGAACTTTTGTGTATGGCTATCCTTTGTATGTCTATATTTCTATGTAAACCGCCCACTACACACCTGTTGTAGCGGGAAAAAATTTGCGATTTAAGTCGGCACAGATGGAAAAATTATGAAAGAAGTCGGCCGAGGCTGAAAAATGTACGAGGGTGAGCGCGCACGCATCCCTCCGGCCAGGCTTTCCCCACCGGTAAGCGTGCTGACAACCCTCCGCACACGCGGGGAAAAATACGCGACAGTGGCCCAGACGCTGTAGTGTTCGAACCAGACACCTATGGAACGTAGTGATCTCCGGTGTCCTACGGCCAGCCCATTTACTACTCCAATCAGTGAACACTGCCAACGCCACCTAGCTAGAGAAAGCCTGAGCATTGCCTCCTCTCCCTCCTTCGCTACGTGGACATATATAGTCAGAATTCGTCTGCTACTGCGATTCACCATTCTGCGAATTGAAGACCCCGCAAATGATTGCAGCTCACCTGGAACCTGCAGACCTCAATATTTAGACAAAAAGTGCAAGACGCTTTTCACAAAATGAGTTTTGAGAAAGACTGACCGTTTTGCGCTGTATTTCCAATTTTTCCCATTTAGTACGCGGGGACGTTCAATCACAACTCGCAGACGACGGTGGTTCTTCTCGGTGGCCACGACCGCTGAAGGCCCGTTGGTGATTGGCTACGGCCGCTAGAAACACGATTCTGATTTGCTGACTCTTAATTGTTACGCCAAGTCGGCGAGCGCGCAGGCTTTCTGTATCTAAGTGGTGTTAAGACTAAAGCCTCCCAGGCCTGTGCTCTCATTCCGTGACGTCATGTCCGGTCAGCCCAACGTCGCCGGCTTAGCGCTTCTCTAGCCCCTGCGCCATTTTACAGTGACAGCTGTCAAGAGCTCAGTGTCGGGAAGGTGTCACGTACGTCGCATTGCCGAAACCCTTCCCTCCCATGGCGCGAGACGAAACAAAGAAACGAGAAAAAGACGCGCGACGCAGATTTGTCTTTCGGAAAGTCACGTTGACTTTGACGTTGGCATCAGTCCTCCTCAGGTAACCGAGGATGCGGCTGTAGAGCATGTACAACTGCGCCAATCTACAACGTTGCAAGCTCATTGGCCCAGACTGTGTGCGCGCTCCGATTGGTCGACAACGTTTTGAAGTCGCATTTTGTAAGCGCGCATGTGTGTGCAGCGTCCCGGCGGCCGTTACAGCAGTTTCAGCATAGTTTCGAAATAGCTCGCATCGGTCGGCACGGCGTCCGGCGTCCGTCCTCTTGTGTTCCGTGTTTCGGTGATGTCAATCGGCAGAACAGTTTGTGATTCTACGCATGTTGTGCTGGTCCTGGACACGACTATTATCCCACGTACAATCTATCAACTACGGAACTGAAATGCTTCGTGGGCTGGTGCGGTTGGAGCGTGAAGAACGCGTTCGGGCGCCGTCGGATTTTGAGGCCTGACAACAAAGACAGGATTACGATTACGTGCCACACAAGCGTCTTTTCCGCTCTGCAAACAACGAAAGAAGATGATCATCATAAAATCGGCCGGCAAGGCGTCCTCTTGTGTTCCGTGTTTCGATTATGTCAATCGGCAGAACAGTTTGTAGAAGTGTTCGCTGGTTTATTCATGCGTCGATGTGATTCAACGTGTATTGTGCTGTTCCTGGACACCACTATTATCCCACGAACAGTCTGTCAACTCCGGAACTGGAATGATTCGTGAGTTGGAGCGGTTGGAGAGTGAAGAACAAGCGCGGACCCCGTCGGATTTCGTGAGCTGTGTTCGTTTTGCTTCAAGTTCGAACTTAGTTACAGTGCGTCAGCAACGCAGTGGACTTTGTATTCACAGTGCACCCATGTATCAGACCTTTGAATCAGTGCTTTGTGTCAAATAAATATTTCTTTTAGCCAAAAGAGGCTTCAGTTATTTTGAATATCGGGTAACGGCGGTAGGCGTGAAATCCGATAGAGGTCGATGGTAGCCAGAACCGGTCGAAAGGTCAGCCAAAGTTAAGGCTCCTGATTGGCCGACTGGCATTGCATAATTTCTACAACGTTGCACTCTCATTGGTCGTGTGCCCAGTGTTGTGTGAATTATCTCAAACTATGGGCTCTATGGGGAGTTGTTGGAGCCTGGTTGGCATCGTGTGCCTCAGAGAAAAAGTGGCAGGGGGGCTGCCGGGTCGCATGTCATTGCATGCGCTGAGTTGCGCGGCGCGCGTATCGGCTTCTTGTCGCCTGCAGCAGAAGCGCCAACGGTATTGCCTGTGTGTGCGTGCAAGTGAAGAGCGTCATTATGGGCCGTCCTAGGCTGCGTTCCAATACCTCGCGCCCGCGAAGCCGCCTGACTAGGCAGCTGAGTAGACCACTTTGCTTGTCACTATTGGAACAGGCTTGCCTAGCCGAGGCGCCTGTGGCGCCATCTCGACGCAAGAAATGCGTACGGTGCAAGCGCAGCAGGACTCTAATGCGCTAAGTTTGTAGGACATCGTGCATAAAGTGTCACCTTCACAACTAAACATGTGTTGCAACTCTCTACGCAGTTTTAGAATACATACCACTATGTACAACTTTACATTTAAAGCCAGCAGAAACAGCGGGCACGCTGGTACCGTCAACGCGCGTCTCCATCCCGGCTGTCAGATGGTCAGGCGTATAACTAGACTGTATCGATGCGCACTAGGCGGTAGCCGACTGAATAGCGGACTTGGCGAGATTTGGAACGAGACTTAACATGGCGGCACTTCCGGTTAGACCGCTAGGCAGTAGACTAACCGGGGTATTGGAACGCAGCCCTAGGAAGTGTACGAACGGAAGATGATCCTGCTGCGGACTACATTCGACAGCGCGAACTATGTGTGTAGCGACACGCCAACTCAAATAAGAGAGTTTTAGTACCTCGTACGCAAAGGCGATAGCGTACTAATTACTAAAACTATCTAACAATTCTGTAACTTGCGTCGTATCTGCCAGTTCATTTCGTTTTTTTTTTTCCTTTGATGCACGCACAGTGTATGTTGAAGAAGTGGTTTTTCCGTTTTCCATCATCTTGAGCGTTCTATTGAACCTCTTCTTGAGCGACTTGTTACAGTTGACGAAACACGGTGAAACATGTTGAACTATGATCCTGTAACAAAACAACAGTGCGTGGAGCGGTGGCACTCGAGCTCTCCAAGGACGATGAAATTCAAGATTCAAGGACCAGCGGGTGTGGTCATGAACACGGTTCTCTAGGACAAGGAAGGTGTTCTGATGACAGACCGCCATGATGTCGAGCATCGTTTATCATTTCCTCTAAACTTCATTTTTCACCCACCGAGGATTACTCCCCAGTTACCGGGGTTGAAAAAAGAAAAAAAGAACCCCGTGTGTGACAAGGCTACATAGCTACAGAACCTGAGACTGGTTCCTCATGCAGTATACACATAAAACGTTGCCAGCACCAACGTTGGATGAACGCCATTGAAGTCACCTAAATTACGACCGAGGGGCAACGCATGCCTGCAGGGGTCGCAGAAGAAAGAGGAAAACTCTCATACACTGAAGCAGAACTCCAAAGACATATGTTTATATTTAGGTCTACATTGAATAACGGTTTGCTTTTCAGAGGACAGCGTGGAACAGTCTTCGTAGATTATTAAATATTAGTGCTGCCACCATCTTTGAGGTTAATTTGGCAGTGGTATCGAGGTAAACTAGCACTACAAACAAGGACAGACATGGGAGAGGACAAACACTGTGCTAGACTTCCAATAGACAAAAAAAAATATTGGCAACCAAACAGGCTTATTTTATGAATACCTCTGTTGTTATCTTTCACGTGTCACATTTCAGTCTACAATTCAAGCCCCTTTATCACACTTCTCCAGGAACAATATCTCTTTATCATATAACGCCACCGATGCCTGTCTGACGCGTAGTGACCCCATTTGTCTTATTTGAAATGCTTCCACAATCTCTCTCGTGCGCTGATCCGCTGAACGCCCCTCGATCACTGTGTTATAAAATTGTGGAGTGCAACCTCGCTTAGGTCTGCCCAGCGGGATGCGCCGTCCCGCAGTGGGAAACACCCCTCTTCACTATTTTTGAATGGGCTGATAGCAGTGGCGTAGCCACGGGGGGCTAGGGGGCTCGAGCCCCCCTACCTGCCACGGACCGACCCCCACAAATCGTGCAAATCCGAGAACATAATATATGGGGAGGGGACCAGTGTGACGATCGCGAAAGTTCTTGCAGTTCATTGCGTCTATCTAAGAAGCACTCCTGAATGGTTTTTAAAGTATGGAGCTTTTCAAAATACTTCCAATCTCGTGACACCACCTCATTGGTCATGACAGTAATAACATTGGTAATCCTCAGTTTGCAGTGTGCACAAGTATGTGTGTGTTGTCGACACAGGATCAGCGGGGGGGGGGGGCGAGTTTTCGTATCGAGCCCTCCCTACCTTGGAGGTCTGGCTACGCCACTGGCTGATAGGTAATCCAGCAACCCTTTCTTACTTCTGGGTGCATACTGCCAACACCCAGAAGTAAGAAAGGGTTGCTGGATTACCTATCAGCCCATACAAAAATAGTGGAGAGGGGTGTTTTGCATAACTGCTTAAGACATGCCTTGTACCGGTCCTGTTACCACCGTGTCAAGGAAGCGTACGAAAGCTAGGTGGAACGCGCTCGAAAAGCAGGATACCCGCAAGAACTACTGGTAGCTGTTAATGAGGCACTCCTGAAGCCTATTAGATGTGGGGGACGCAAGGAAAGGAGATCTCATGAAGGACAGCAGGTTGCTGTGCCATATATGCACAGATTGTCACACAACCTCAAGAAAATTCCTGAGAGATACAACGTCCCGGTTGCGTTCTCTGCGCCGGAAAAGATTGGAAAAATGTACAAGGTCACAGGCGGCATCAGGAATACCAGTCAGTGCAGCATAAAGCATCTTACTAAGTATGCCGGATGCAAAACTAATGTGATCTATGACATCCCGCTGTCATGTGGAAAATCGTACATTGGACAAACTGGTCGATGCCTTAATGTAAGGCTGAGAGAACACGCTGCCACCTTGAAAGGAATCCCATCAGACCACCTGGCCGTCCACTGCAGTAAGTGCGGTTGCACTCCACGATTTTATAACACAGGGATTAAGGGGCGTTCAGCGGATCAGTGCACGAGAGAGATTGTGGAAGCGTTTCAAATAAGAAAAGGGGGTCACAATGCGATAGCCACGCATCCGTGGCGTTATATGATAAAGGAATATTGTTCCTGGAGAAGTTTGATAAAGGGGCTTGAATTGTAGACTAAAATGTGACACGTGAAAGATAACAACGGAGGTATTCATAAGAGGAGCCTGTTTGGTTGTCAATAATTTTTTTGTTTGTTGGAAGCCAAGCACAGTGTTAGTCCTCTCCCCGATCTGCCCTCGTTTGCAGTGCTAGTTTACTTCGATGCATTCATACCAACTTGCCCGGTTCACCACCGTCATTTAGTCAGTGGCGTCACTACGGTATGCGCCAGCCGATGCGGGAGCACGTTGCGCCTCTTCACCACCCAACAATGCATTCCTTTCGATACCAGGTGATAGACGACAAATAATACCTTGTCACATGCTGTGCGCATGTGCGGCAGCTTGCGCACCGTCAGATGGCGATCACCGAGGGGGCCTGGAAAGCGAACATAATCTGGACGCCGCCTTCGCATGGCAAGACAAGAGAGTGTCATCACCTCTTATCTTTATCTTACATCGTGTTACGAACAAAACGCGTTCCCGTGACAAGAGCTGCTTTCAGTTCAACGAGAGCAGCAGCCGGGACAGGAACACATTACCATACGTCGTTTCTACGATCACGCTCACATTTTTACAATAAATTACTTGCCTTAAAATAAGCCTTGCAAGACCGAAACTTTAGAGGGGATCACGTGGTGGACAGGAAGCAATGGCGATTTTGACTCGAGCGACCGCTAGAGGGTGGCTACGCTAGTTTGAAGCGAAGAGCCGCTCCTTGTGTTTCCTTCCTCCATGCTTGGAACCATGCCAAAATCGCCGGCTTTTGGGAAATTCTATTTCCGCAGGCACGTAATCTCAGTCGTTGACGGTTTGTTCAATTGTTATGTTATGGTTATGACATTTTTATAGTTAGGGGGGATATGTAGAGTTGAAACACGCCGAGCGGTAGGCCACAGCTTCGTTAGTCACTATGCTTGCATAAACTATTCACAAACGGTACCAATAGCAGTAACACGCATTTTGATACAGATTTTGCGAGAGCTGTCGGGGGCTGGCTCCCTCTGGCCGCTCCAAGCGATCGCCATCACGTGTACATATTGTCGGAGTTCTGGTCGGAGAGGACGGGTTGTTCTAATTACCTATCGCTGAGTAGACAGCAGTCTCATGGGATGCTCTGCTCTGCGTTTATGCATAGAGGATGAACATTACTAAAGCTTCTAGCTGATTGTATGCTGTGGTCTGTCTGTCCGGCAATGCTTCGACTCAGCAGTAACAACGTTTGTTTCCATTTTTTCCAATTTTCCGGGGAAAAAAACGTTTTTTTTTTTTCTTCTAGCGATTCAAAATTTCCGGAAATTTTGCATCTCTAGTCACGCATCCACGCAATCTTTAACACGTGACCTTAGAATCCACTTAGGAGACGGCTCCTCCGCGGCTCCGTTCCTTAGTTTATGATCGTCTTTCTCACACGTGATGCATGCCGGGTTACCAAAAAGGTTGTTATTGCTCCAAGTTCCTTGCTCAAGCCGCTATATTGAACAATGGCAGAAGTACGAACGTCAGAAGGCTCTTCTGAATCTCCTCGGCACCTTAGGTAAGTCGTTGTTCTCTTTCACTATGGTTGTCTATAGAGCTTACACTTCATCGTATATCTAACGAAGTGAAGGCAAAACGCGCACCAACGTGCCAGTGAACAATGTGAGAAACGCTCAGGAGTAATCGTCAGCAAATGCGCGCGTGCAAAATGAAGGACTGCGGTATGAAAGTGCGTGAGACGCACGGAAACTTCATTAGGAGCAGCGTTCAAGACCTGCCTTTTTGCCGTACAGAGGAAGTTGTGGTGGTCACTTTCAATGAGATATCCTACCGATGGTCGCCTTTGCTTTTTAACGTTTCAAAAGAAGTCGTAGAACGTGAAGAAAAACAATGTGCAAGTTTCCGGCGATGCAGAATAAAAAGTAATCAAGACGGCATCAACTGTTTACTATATACACATTAAAAACAAGACTTTCGTGGCTACACTTCTTCAGGTTTGAGGACCTGTTACAAGTGGTGAAGGATATATAAAAAAAAACGTCACATGGTACAAGAGAAAAGGGTGAGGGTGAAGATAAATACAAACAAATGCAATACAAATATAAACAGAAGCAACACGCAATCAATAGGAGGTGGCTGGACAGATGTGGGTTCAAGTCCTACAGCTGGCTAACCTTTTCAGCGACTTTCATCTTTCATAGGTCAGACAGACACACAGACGGGTCGGAGGTGTACGTGGAGGAAACCTGTCTGACCTTGTACGTACGGACCACCATGCCGTACGTTCCCCACAAATGGGCGCAGTACAGTCGCATCGGTCATAGAACCACCTAGGCCAGGGGACTCAAGCTCAAATCGAGTCGGGGACCGCATTGACCTTGGACGACATCATGAGGTTCCGGACAGAAACGAAATGACAGCAAGTATACCAAAACACCACAGCATAAAAAAATACGCAAAGAAACAGGAGCCGTGTAGCTACTTTTTAAAAAGAATTCCGTGTTAGCGCCGCGAAGCAGCTGTGGCTACGAGCGGCGTACAGACGTGGACAGATGGAGTGAGGGCAGCAGGAAGGAGTGGGGGACAGGGGGGTTAGTATGTGTCCTGCGCCGACATAAGGGTGAACTGTGCCGAGATTTGTCTGGAAAGTCTTCGGAAAACCCAGGGAAAACCTCAGATAGCACAGCCGGTAACAGGATTCATACCCGTGTCACCTCCCAGTCTCGGCGTGGAAAGTGATCATCCTAACCACTATGTCATGGGTCGTGTATCTACTGGGCGCGTGGTGCATGTACAATTAGTAAAAATAACAAAAATAAATAAGCTGTCTTTCCAAATCGGGCACTGAAAATTTGCTATAAGGCTGCTACACTGCAAGCCCATAAACTTAGTGTAATAAACAAAACGACGCCACTCTCTTCACTTCTCTTCACGATTCTCGTTAACAGTGATGAAAGATGAAAGTCACTGAAAAGGTTAGCCAGCTGTAGGACTCGAACCCACATCTTCTGGATTACCGGTCCAGGGCTCTACCAGAACATCAGTTCTGAACAGATCTGAACATCAGTTCTCTTATGTTCTCGTTAACAGCCCGTGAAAACTTCACAGTTTGGCGATCTGTCCGTGGCCGTATTTGTTGTTGTCATGCGGAGTACCAGTAACTGAGCAACGTTGATACGCAGTACGCAATTAGGTTATGTCAGAATCCAAAAAGGAGGAATCAAATTTCTAACTGGAAGAAAAACATTCTTACGGCGGGATTCTAGCGCACGTCGAAAATTTGCCGCTGTTCATTCTCATCTATAGCCATTGTAATCATAGTTTAGTGACGCTTACTTAAGCCGTCTAGCAAGAATGCAATGAAAGTGACATTCGCTTGGTTTGAGAGCACTTCACGAAAATGATACTAAATTGACCAGTGTGAGCGCATCTCCATTGACATACTACGGTAAAATAAACACGATATAAACTTTTATTTGAAATCTTAAAATACCTATAGTACATAGTTTTCCAGCTAGCCTCACACCCTGAGCTGTTAATTAGCACAAGCCAAAGCAGCGACACCAGGGTGGAAGCATGTACGCGGCCCGTGTGCTTTCCTTCTGTCTGGCTTGTGTGGTAAACTGTTTTCAACTTGACACCCCCGGGTAGACGGCGCTGTGCTTTCAATATGGCGGCGTCCACGAGAAAGCGGTGTATACTTGTACCACTATATTCGTTCGGAGAGGGATTTCTATTTTGCGCCACAGGTGGCCCTCGGAACTTATTGCGGTGCTTTACCTTTCAGAAAGTGGCGGCCTGTACATTTGGCTAGCCTTTGTAACTCCGTCACAGAATGTCCTTATGTCTCGTGAAATGCCACGGGTATGCGCAACAAGAATGTTCTGTGACGCAGTTTTCTGTAATAGCTATACTTCACGACTCCGTAGTCCTCCGTCTTTCACTTCCACGCGCAATTTCGCTTTTAAACGCGTTCGCTGATTCCTAAGGTCCACAACTCGTATACGGAACTGCACTCTTATCGCAAGGAACTTTCATGCTACCACCGGGACGTCACTTACCAGTCAACATCATTTCCCTGTCCATCTTTACAAGTTGTGTTTGCTGTCGAAGCCTGGCCTCCGCTGAATTGAGAAAGGGCAGTCAACAGTAATCCCACGAGCAGATGCATCGTCTACAGCTAGCACAGCTTTAATGCTTCGAGTCACCGCGGAACACAACGTACTGACAAGCCGATAGTCTATCAAGCGACCAAGGTCCGTCTACGCTACAAGCTGCGTTTCCATGAATGCGACAAAAGCATATCGCATCGACTTATCGCAACAAAGCCTCTTCAAAGGGCTGCCCAGCTATAATGCCCAATTATAATACATTGTGTTGTAATAGTATTGGTGTAATACATTTATGTATTAGTATTACGTATTATAACATGTACATTTTAGAAAAGTATTTGTATTAGTATTATAATACACAAAATTGTGTATTACTAGTATTACTGCGCAATATTTCTGAGGCAGTGATACTCCTTCCCCTTCCGCGCTTCCGGCTGTGCATTGTCTACTCTGACTCAGCTCTGGCAATAAATAAGAGGCGGCGTCCGCGTGTTTAGGGTCACGACACTGCACCTTTGTACTGTTCTATTACAATCTCTTAACCCTAATAATATTGGGGTTAAGAGCTTCACCTCACCTATTATGAATATCCCAAACCTCTGAGGTGAACTACTTAACAGGTTGTGAAGATTTCATTCCTTCTCTAACTCCCACTATGGAAAGTCGCAGGATTTTAAAAGGCAGATTTTTCGTGGTGCTTATTGAGGAATGCGAACCCTTGTTGACCCGCTAACTTGTGTTTACCTGCACTTGTGGAACGTCTGTTCTCGATTGTAAACCTTGTTCGCAGGGCAAATAGACGAGCACTTGGACACTCAATTTTTGAAAAAAACAAAAACAAAAGTTGTTGTTAAAGTCGAATTGCATGTAAACGCCTACGTTCCAGAGAAATGCATGTAATGCGTGAGTAGAAATAAATGTTGCACACGCTGCGGTATTTTAAGAAAGTGGTGTGTATTACTAGTGTATTATAATACAGGATTAGCATTACGTATTATAATACTCTTTTTGAAAAGTATTATTCTTTAGTATTATATTACGCATTTTCGTTCAGTATTATGTATTAATATCATAATACTAATAAATTGTATTTTTGCCCACCCACAAATATGTTCGCATATGAATCATTACGTTTGTTCGGTGTTTACGTGTGATGATGATTTGCAACCTGATTACGATTAATGTATTGCTCAACCGCTCCGAATACCCATTTATCAATTCAGGAAATATTACACCTAGTATTGAATGTGAACGTCAAAAAGGCGACAGGTGCGGATGGTATTCCGAACGGGGGGGGTGGGGGGGGTGCGTATATGTTTATTAAGAAAAATAAAAAAAGAAAGGATCGCTTTTTTGTCTCGATACGCGGAATGGTGTACCGAGTACCTCTTTTTAAATTACAAAATTCGCTCTTAACAGGTGCTGTCCCACACCAATGGAAGGTGGCTAAGGTCATCCCAACATAGTCCGGTACTCTAGTTGATGCCTGTAATTACCGGCCAGTGTCACTATTGCCAACGTGTGTCAAAATACTTGAGCATATTTTCAATAAACACCTTAAACACCTCTTGAATTTTCTGGAGTATAACTATTTTTTACCCCCGCTCAACATGGCTTTAGACAGTGGGTGTCTATGGCGACGAAGCTGATCGAAACGATTCACGAGTTTTCTGGTGTGTTAAATTCTCGTGGCCAAACTGATGGTATCTTTCTCGATCTGTCTCGAGCGTTTGATAGAGTACCGCAGAAAAAAAAAGTGTTAAAACTAAGTTTGGGTGCCTGACCATACGGGGGCTGGGGGCGTGGCGCCCCAACAAATTTTCAGGGGGCGCATGCCGCGAAGCCCCCGCGCAGTCGGCGCCTATGGGCCACACACCGCTTACGCTCCACATTTTCGGTCATTGTGTCTGCATCTCCTGCAGCAGCATATCTCCGAACTATATGTATGCGTCAATGCTCCGCAGCACATCGCCTACTCAAAGGGTTCCCAAACTTAGCTACCCTGCGACTCATCAGAACAACAAGATATCGCGTCGCCCAGCGCCCCCGATTTCACGATACCGCGAGCTTCTCGGTTTCAGCGCATGAATACACACAACCAACGCTGGAATGAACCATTTCCACGTACGTGTCACCCCTGGCGTCGGAATACAAAACGTCGTATTGTAACCCCAAAATGAGCGAGGGGCACTTTTCATACTGGCACATCGAATGGTAAGTAGCGAGAGAAGATTGCAAAAAGAATGCGGAAAGAGTGAAAGCGTATTTTACGGATTACGAGTGCAAAGTGTCGTCGAGTGTCGGCCTCGAACGTCAGCACAGCCTTGACAACGATTACCTACCCCAAAACATGGCCGCCATGGCTGAGCATGCGCATATGGTTACTCAGAAAAGTCAGTTGATATCGTCAGAGGTAGTAAGTCGGGCTAGAAGCCGTCATAGACAGAAAAATAAACGCGTGGCAGCGGGGATGGCTGCTGATATTCACAAAAGTGAGCTTGCTTTGTAGTCCAGTAGGCGACTTCAGAAAATCGGAGAATGCTTCGCGCCGCTTTGAACTGTGGGCAGTGATTTATTCAGACCCCCTACACCCCCAAATGTTCAGTGACACCCCCTAACTTTTTCACCTGTGAACCCCCCACAGGGGCTGCCCTTGTGATTTCAGCTTTAGACATTTGTCGGTAATGACATATTAAGCTGTAATGACGTAACGATAATAATGCCCCCCCCCCCCAAGTTTTTTCGAACACCCCTTCACGTTTGGGATTCTGGATAGACCACTGACTGTGGGAGCTTACTAATACGAAAGAAACGGATGTCCTCCAAGCTGTTTCGATTTCTCCCCTACGGGTCCATTGTCCACGAGGTGTCAAGGTCAGCGAAAGCGAAACGTGAAGGGCTATTTTTCGTTCGCCCGCTCAGCAAGCTCCCAGTTTGTAATGCGTGCGAAAGGAGTACTGGGATTTTCTGAAATCGTCTATTGTGCTCCGCTACCACGAGCATTTTTGGGACACAAAATCAGGGTGTCGGAGCGAACCGAAAACCGGAACCGAAAACCGAAAAGAACCGCTATTTTGGTGCGAACCGGAACGGAATCGAAACCGTATACGTTTTTTTCGCTCAGGAGGGAAACCGAAAAATATATTTAACGGTTTTCGGTCCAACAAAAAACTTCGACGGTTTGGACTACGGATAGGCGAATGAAACATACGTCGTGTGCTCTGAAGTCATGTCATGGATACTGTACGAGGGTTACGGATGTCGGTATACAATGACCCTTAGGATGCCTTTGTAATGGTTTATCGTTCGCGCACGCACACAGACTTAGAGGTACATGTGACTCTCTAGCAATGTGCCGTAGTGTTCGTTTTAATTTGACCCCCCAAACTCTCGAACTAAACAGCCACCCAAGGGGGCTGCATAACGGCTTCTCTATCGGTAATGTCGCGCAACGCGTCCCTTGTTTGAGAGCAGCTAAGTTGAATACATTTACGTATACCGAGGGCAAGCTCGTGCGGAGTGGCAACTCTTTTGTGGAGAGGACACGAAGAAAATAAAACTGAGTCGTCGAGCGCGTTTGTGAATGAAGGTGTTCCTCGATTTGTGTCGTACTCGTGCGGTGGTGCTTGCTGGCTAGACAGTAGCAACAGACATTCGGGGGGGACGTGATCGCTCCAACCCAGCAAGAAAGTACTTTACGTATGACATCACGACAAACAAGTCCGTTTGTAGCATGTGCTTCAAGAAAGGAAAACGCCTATTTGAACAGACAGTGACCTACAGGAACCAGGAGCTACGAATTTCACAGCTGTCTATTAATATTAAATACCATGTATGCGGAATAAACGGGTTTACATTTTGTAACATTGATTTTTTTTTCTGGGGATGAATATTCCCGTCAGAAGCGGAACCGGTTAAAACCGGTATGAACCGTTATTTTTTTGCTCCGGAGCAGAACCGGTACCGGATCGTTTATGATGTAACCGGAACGAAAACCGGAACGAAAAACGTTTCGGTTCGACACCCTGCACAAAATAGTGGTCGGAATAGTGGGCCTATGCGGACACCTCCGCTTTATTCGCCTCTGCACCTGACTGCTCGCCCCCTAGCGGACCCCAGCAGAATCACTCAATGAATGATAGCAACTGCAGCGCTTACCCCCCCCCTCCCCCCCCCCGTCAGCAGCATGTTGTTTCGCGCGTGGTTATTTGAAACTAGGTCGAAACTTTTCTTTATTTGCGATGGAGTTTCCTGGATTACAGACATCAATGAGCAATAAGCACTGCTCGCATTCTTTATGTCCCCGGAAGGGGGCAGCTACCAGGCGCTTTCAGGCTCGTGTTTTGACCAACACCCCTTCTCCTTCCCCTGGGATCAGGAAGGCACAACGTAGTGCACAAACGGACGGAGGTTCAACTTTAGGTCTCCAGGCGGCCAAAAGTGATGGTCGACCACAAACTACTGCGAGATCCCAAAGGGCACCTCAGCAGGTCTCAAAACCAACAGTCAAAACCCCCAAACCACAAGCATTTAAGCCTCAACCGAGTGTTCATGTGCGGCTGCTAGATAGCCAGCATGACATCCCTAATGCTACCACTCCTCTCCGTGCAACTTTCGCGGCCGGAGTGCGAGGTCCAAGGAAGACCGACGAGACTCTGCCAGCAGCGCCTCGACGGCTGAAATGGCAATCCCCCCCCCCCCAGTCTTCGAATAACTTCTGTGTCATTATCCCCTTAGTTCTTGCTGCTATGAAGGCCATTGTTGCTTGTTGCCCTGAGGCTGCGCGGTTACCCGAAGTCAAGGCTCTTCTAGAGATTGACAGCCTTTTCCTCGGTCATGGAGCAAATCTATAGGAATGCTGTCTTCATGCAGTGGAACGCGCGCAGTCTGCGCAAGAAGCTGCCAGATCTTAAAGAATGTCTACTTCGGCATCGAATTCCCATGTTGGCTATTAGTGAAGCTTATGTTGAGAAGGACTTCAGACTCAGCGGTTATAGGTAGGTCACGCAAGAAGATACAGATATCTCAAGGACGGTTCTGCTTGTTCGACGCGATTTCAATGCAGCTGCCCTTCCAACGCCGAAAGTGGCTGGTCTAGACTGTATCCGATGTAGAATTCGCTTGGGTAAAACTGTCGTCACTGTGGTGAACTTATACGTGCCGCCGTCAGCTAAGGTGTCCAAGACCGATCTGAAGGCTATGCTGGACAATTTAGAGTCTCCTTATCTAGTGGTCGGTGATATTAACGCTCACCACCCTGCATGGGGGAGCACCAAAACGGATCGTCGAGGGAAAATATGGATGGAGCTGATCGAGAGCATGGATCTCTGCATCCTGAATGATGGATCACACACGTTTTTGCGGAGGTCCTTCACTACGGACGTTCTGGACGTCTCCTTTGGCTCAAGAGATATCTATAGGAAGCTCCATTGGTACACGGATCTTGATGGCAGGGGAAGCGACCACGTGCCCATATACATCACGTATGATGGATATTCAACGAGAGCGGGATGTAGAACGGCGAAATTAACAGACTGGCGTTCGTTTCGTACAGCATGTGGAGATAGGGCCCACCCTTTGCTTTCTGTGGATCAGCTAGAGAATGTCATTGCCGATGCCCTTGCCTCGTCCTCTAAAACAGTCAACGTGTGTTCTGGTCACTTAAGGTCTAACCCTCGTGTGGAGCAACTACGTGCTGTCCGAAGGCGCGCTGAACGTAAAGCCCGACGGACAGGAGATCTTTCTGATATACAGGAAGCAAGACGCGCGAGTAGGCTTGTACAGAAAGAACTCCGAAACCTTGACCGTCAACGGTGGCGGCACTTCTGTTGCTCCTTATCACTTTTTGAGAGCCCTGCTCGGATATGGAGAGTCGCAAGAAGTTTAAAGGAGAACCCTCCAGTTCGGAACCCACTTGAAGCTCTTGCGCTCCTAACATCTACGTCTGAGAAAGAGGTGGCCAGGGAATTCTGCCGTGTCTTTACGAAGGGAGCCAATGTAACCAGCACCGAGGAGTACCTAACCCATACAGCCCATGTGACATCTATTCTCGAGCATGCCAACCCAGCAGCTGTCCCTGCCTTGGATATGGACTTCTCCGTGGCAGAAATTTCGTCATACCGGCTGCCTGCAAAGCTTCCTCGTCCTCTGAAGTCACTCATCCACAGGCTACGTCTGAATGTGGCCTTCACTCCTTCCTATCAATACCAGCTAGGCTGTGAGGCTAGCGTTATGTGCAACGAGTGTGGCGTACTTGCCAACGTTGAGCACATACTCCTCCGCTGCCGGACCTATGTCGACGAGACGCGTACACTGCAGTCACAGCTTGCCACCCTTGGCTGCCGCCCCTTCAACTTGTCGACCATCCTCGGCCCTTGGGACACCGCGGTCGACTCCAGGGCGGCCTTACGTCACGTAGTTGACTTTGAGGCGACAGGCCTAAAGGACTCATTATGACCCCAGCAGCGCCCTCGGACATTCCCACCATCACGATCACGTCCAGCATCGTCATCGCCACTTCGATCATTCCCGTCATCTCTCATCGTCATCACTCATCATTGTCACCACTCATATTAGACCCCTAGCTATGGGGTAGCGTTCCACTCATGGAGTGGAAAACCTCCCCACTTCATCATCACAATATATATGTTGTTGTTGTTGTTCAGTCCCACACTGCAAAAATACCGCAAGACAGAACAGAAACCTAGCCTACCATAAGTTTCCAGGCCCCGAAGAAACTTGCTTGCAGGACGGTCATACGGTACACAAACGCGCGGAATGGGTCCGGCTTCTCAAGATCGGAAAACCGGTGGGTAACGCGATGTGTGTTTGCTCAAAGTATGGCGGGCTACTCAAAGCACTTCACGAGGGACGACTACATTCTCCGAGGTAAGATACAGTTACCGTTCTGCGTTAAGTTACCGGAAGAAGTTCGTTATGTATCGCACATCCTTCAACTTGCTTCTCTGCTGACAGACGCTCCATGCAAGAAACGCCGTCTCAAGCCCCAAGCTGTACCGTCGTAGAATCTCCCGCATTCGTCCACATTCAACGCCGAAAAAGAAAACAGAAAACGAAAGCTGTCCCAGGAGAGATGTGAGCGAAGACAACGAAGGCACCAGGAAACGGCACGCGTGAGTCAAATTTATTGTCGTTCGCGCAATTCTTGAGCGTGCATTGTAAACGAGGCATAAAGCACTTCTTATGAAATGAAACTGACCATGTATCTATTTCAACTTTGCAAATACCGGGTAATTAAGTCAGCGCTCCTATGTTTCCATGTCAAGTGATGGAAGCCAGAGTTTACGAGAGTGATGAGATGTGTTCGTTTGTGCATTCATGTGATCCTGAGTTTGTATTTTTGACCGAAACATGGCTATCAACCAAAGTGTGCAACCATGAACTATTTCATTATCACCTACATATTGTGTGACAGAGCTAAAATAATTGATGGAGGCATTTTAATACACAGTAGCTGAACAAAGTTATCACCAGTAATTGTAACCGACACTCCTACTCAACACAATACTTTGTGGGTATGTGAGGCTTGTAACGGCAAATTTTACTTCTCCTGTTAACTTCTGTCATCGGTGTTCTAGTCACAGATTTACTCCATCCTCCACTTTGATCTTCCTAGTGCTTTGTGCACTACACTATAATCAGAATTCCTGTACACCCTGCATTCCTACAGGGGACTCCTAATTACTCCACAAATGAAATGCTTTAGAAAAGTCACAATGCACTTCAATACCCGCAGAAAATAACTTGTTGCTTAACACATTATAAATTTCCATGAATATACAATTGTGATCTTTACCAGCTGGTAGACTATCTCACGTGAAACATATCCTTACATGCAAATACACTTTACAGGCTTCCTTGATGTGCAAATGTGTACTATTGTTGCTGAGGTTTGAAAGTACTCAGTTACCATCTCTTTCTATTTAGCGGCCACCCATTTCTTGTAATGAAAGCTTCAACCAAGAGGACGAAAGCCCCCTTGACATCTGTACGAGTATGTCGGAACCTGAAGCTGTGCGGCACCGAACTCAAGCCGAAGTCACAGAACGTGAAAAGGATGTTGCTGAGGCTCTGCTTCAGCTGTACAGCACAAATAAAGTGCACAAAAAGGACGCAGAAGTACAAGTCAAATCTGGAGACCTTCTACGAAGCTTTAGCGATTTTGCATGTGAGAAAAATATCCTGACAGCACTAACTGGTATTGACAACCCAGAATTGCTCAAGACATTGATAGACACCCTTGAAAGCAAAGTTCCAACAACAACGAGGCATATATTTGGAGCAAAGGACAGGATAATAACTTTCGTGTACATGAAGCACTGCATGCCCTTCACCTTATTGTGTAAACTGTGAACAGTGTAAACACTTCACACCACACAACACACAAACTTCAAACTTGTGTAAACAGTGCTCGCCAACAACTTGCAGTAACACTGTAAAGCTCACTATACGGGCACTTGCAGCAATCCTGAAGCCATGCATAGTGTGGCCAGCAAAAGAGGAGGTGCTTGACAATTTTCCAAAGTGCTTCCAGAAGTTTCCTAAAGTGCGAGCAGTACTGTACTGTACTGGAATTGAAGTGGCCTCACCAACGTGCCTGAGGTGCAGGATCTGTACCTACTCTTATTATAAAAAAGCAAACACAGTAAAATATATGATAGGCATTTCACCTGGAGGTCTTATAAGCTATGTCAGTCAAGGATACGGAGGTCGTGCTTCAGATCTGGTGATTTTTGAGCAGAGTGGTCTCATTAAAGAACTGACGCCAGATGATCATGTTATGGTTGACTGTGGATTTCTTATGGACTCCATTTGTGAACCAGATTTTGTTAAGGTTATCAGGCCACCATTTCTGCATCAGAAAAAAAAAAAACAATTTACAAGAGAGGAAGCGCTTCAAACGAAAGAAATTGCCAAGGCCCGTGTTCATATCGAAAGAGCCATACAGCGAATCAAAATGTTTCGGGTGTTGAGCCAGAAAATTTCATGGAACATGGTACCTGAAGCCGATGGTATTATGATCATTGCAGCTGCCATAACAAACCTCTCTAAGCCCATCTTGTGTGATGACAAGTTACATCAGAAGCGATACAAGAAGTCCTCTAATTCCTAAGTATGTTAGAGTTCTTCGTTTTTGGGTTAGACCCGATTTTTCATTTTTCACAATAGTTCCCCCATGAAGAAGTTTTCAATAATTTGGGTAATACCCGATATCTACCCCGACTCCTTGTGGTCCTTCATCTTGTCGTTCTAAGTAAACCGTCGGAAAAGTGAATCATAATACCAGCAAAGAGAGCTATTTGTCCAACCAATTCTTTGTTCTTTTGTAATCTCCTCTTGCAGGACAGAAATGCGAGCTTTTGTGAACCTCGGACAAGTGTTTGAATACCGCGGTCATCCACTGCCCGAGTTCCGAACACAAATATACATATTCTTGCTTCCCGTCCCCGTGTCACAGCAGCGGCTTGTTTGATATGCCCTTCGTTTCACCCAAACATTCCCTAGTGACATATCAAAAACAGATTGTATAGTGCCCGATTTCTCCCCAGGTTCTCATGTAAATAGCACCTGGTCCCCCCGAATTTATAATTAGAAAACCTGAAAACGAAGAACCCTAAGTATTGTTCATCACAGAAGGACAGGACCAACCTGATGTGTCAGTCATTTGATATAGAGATTTAGCTGTGGTGTTATTTATTTTTTACTCTGTTTTTTTATTTTCTGTCATTTAAGTGTAATTGGAACTGCTTATGTGAAGCTGACTAGTGTTCTAAACTGTGACTAATATAAACATTCTTTAACAAGATCCTACATGTATTATGCACATATTAGGTGGAGGGCCTCAAGTTTTCGGGATAAACCAGAATCTTCCCCAAATTTAGGCTAACCACTGGAGGGTTAAGTCCAATGAAAAATTGCCTTTCGTGATACCTTTCTGTCATCTGGAGTGGCTGTTGTACAAACCTGATGGAAAGTGAAAACAAAGCGAGCTAAACCATCATTTGTGCCAGTTTTTTGTATGACCGTATGAGTAATTGAACCAAACTTCCCTGAGAATCGTGTGAGCAGAAAGTTCCAGGCTATTTTGTATGAATTCAGAGCGCATATCTTCACCCGGCGTTTAGCCCTATATTGTAACCCGGTGTAATATTGAAAAACATACTTCCTGAAAACTTCAGGCCCCAATTATCTGTGATAGCCACAGCAGTTTCATCTTTCTGTATGTATTTTGCAATATTGCTGCATTTATTTTACTTTATATATTCCAGAATGTAAGGTGACTTTGACTAGTAAACATATTCTGAGCCAGTGACATTTACTTTACTTGTGAGCCATACCACCTGTGATAGCCAGAGTCCTTTTATGTTCTGAATTTCATGTATTTATTATGACAATGTGTTTGAACAAAGTACACAATCCTGTGCAATACCTGTAAAAGTGAAGAATGTCAAAAACTGTGCAAAAACTGGATATATTGATACTATTAAAATTTACGATAAGTGCTCTTAATTTTTTTGACAATTTCCTTGTTTCAATTATTTGGCACAAAGGCTAACGAAAAACATATTTACTATATCTATGCTGGGAGTTATACAAAGAGCAGCAATGTAGGTACGCTGAGGCCAGGAAAATCTATTGCATTTATCTGTGGTTCCAATTACTGAGGAAGTGCATCACACAGTCCTGGTGTTCCGTAAGCTCCTACCCCACGCAGTTGCAAGAGTTAAAAAATTTAGTTTTTCAGTGCAGGAAGGCCATGTGCGAAGTAAATTGTTTTTAGACGAGAAAGCCTTTTCCAGACAAAGTGTGAATCGAAGGGCACATTAATAACAAAGCAGGACCTATCAAAGCTATCATAAATAACTCGATCACATGATGGGACACCAATGATTGCCATACACAGTTGCACTTGTCCATAGTATGTATGGTGCTTTTTCAGCTCAACATTTTCATCGTTGCTTGTCAAAAATTTGCACTGCGTAACAACCTGTGACAAAGGCATCGCTCTACTCTGTGTTGGACATTTGATTTCCACAAGCTTGGCTGGTGTGTCATTGTCCAATACAATGGCATCGGGACTACAATCCAGCCACGGGTTCTGTGGCGATACCAGAAGTCCGCATGTTATTACTTGCTGTTGAGTACTTGTCTCGTACGCTTTCCTAGCGTTTTGCTCCTCAGAAAGCCCATACAGAGTGCTCGAGTTACCCTTAAATTTCGGGTGTAGAACTGACAATATCTTGCTGCCCCAGAGTCCTTTTGAATAGGTAAATAACTGATAGCAAGTGGTACCTGAAATGGACAAAATTTATGACAGCTTATTAGCGTAAATATTTTGCAAGCACAGCTGTTAGAGCTGCGGTTTTAAAAGGTACTGGAAATTACACTTACAGAGAAATGATTGGAGTTCCTATGGCGCAGCATTACAGATAAATGAACACTATAGAGTACATGTTGTGATATTCCAAAAGGTTTACGATTCCGGAGTGCTTCCCAAAGCTTAAAAAACTGCCAAAATTGTTCCCGTACCTAAGAAGTCTGAGTGTCGCGGTACTAGTGACTACCGACCCATTTCACTGCTATCCAGTTGCTCAAAAATTTTCGAGCATATATTGTACTGTCACATGGTAAAGTTTTTGGAAGAGCATTCTGTGCTAAAGCAAATGTCAGTATGGATTCCGCAAAGGATCCTCAACTGCACATCAATTAACAGAATTTGTACACGATCTAGCTACGTCCATTGATGATTCAAAGCAGTCTGATGTTATCTTTCTTGACCTCCAAAAGGCATTCGACAGTGTGTCGCATTCTAAACTGCTTTGGAAACTCAGCTGTCAATTTAAAAACGAAAAGCTCATCAATTGCCTTGCGTCCTATCTGACGGGGAGGCTCCAGTTTGTTACTTACAATAATACATCTTCCGCATCACTCAGTGTAGTTTCCGGAGTTCCCCAAGGGTCGGTGCTCGGTCCGCTGTTTTTTCTTTTATATATAAACGATATTGCAGAGCACGCAGATGCTAACATTAAACTTTTCGCAGACGATTGTGTGCTTTACAAAGTTGTTAATACGGTTGAGGACCAAGTAACCCTTCAGCGTTCCCTTGATTCTGTAGTCCATTGGTGCGAAACTTGGCAAATGGGTATTAATGCGCAGAAGAGTGTTTACATGACGGTGTCTAGAAAGAAGACCAGTGCCATGCAGTGCCAATACGAAGTGAAGAGCGTTCCTTTAAAGCAAGTAAATGCACACAAATATCTCGGCTTGACGTTCACCAGCGACTTGACATGGAGCCAGCACCTTAAAGAAGTTATCTCCAAAGCTAGTAGCAGGTTATACTTGCTATGGCGAACTCTAGTGGAGGCTGACTCCCAGACAAAACTAACTGCCTACAAATCTCTTGTCCGCTCTATCACTGACTACGGCTCTGTAATATGGTTTCCCGAGGCTGTTACAAAAGTAAGAGAAATTGAGATGGTACACAGGAAGGCTATTCGCTTTGTGTATAACCGTTATTCTCGTTTAGACTCACCAACGCCCAGATGTTGGAGTCAGCCAATCTACTTTCATTGCGTTCTAGAAATAAAATTCAGCGTCTAAAACTCCTATGGAATATCTACAACGATCTGACCGGTATTGCGAAAGATGGATACTTGCGCTTACAGCAGTATGGCAGCCGACGGGGGAAACACAGCCCGCACCTAACGCCATACAAATTTCGGACTAATTGTCTACGGGACTCCTTTTTCCCGGCGGCCATCAGGGACTGGAACAGCCTTCCCCAGGCGGTGGTTGACTGTGACACACTGTCTTTATTTGAGGACGGCATCTCACAATATTACAGAGCGTTATAGGTTTTCTCTTATTGTTAGTATCCTTTTTAATTTGTGTGATTATCTGTTCATTGCATGTGTTCTGTATTCGCGTTCGTACTGTCCCTCCTTCTATGGCATTCATGCCAGAAGTATTACAAATAAATAAAACATGAACTACATTTATGCAGCAGCTACTTGTCTATTGTACCTCTTACCCTTGGATTTAGTTTTTCAGCACTTCCTAAAGATTAATTAACAAAAAATAACACCTTTCCATCCCCTCTTGTGTGCAAAGTGGCCGTGCTAGGTGTGGTCAAAATTTTATAAGGGGAAGAAATGTACTGCTGCACTTTCATACTTTTATTGTACTCCAGTTCATGTAGACCATCTTATGGTCTTTTATGCAAAGTCATCCTAGTGAGTTTCATCTGGATAACTCTATATGACATAAAATTTCAACGAAAGAACGACATGTGCTGGATATGGTGATTTTTGTTGTTCCTACGGTGTTTCCGCAGATCTTTTTTATTTTCCAACAAACAGGCCTAGTTTCAACAATGCTGGTTAACTTTGAACCGAGATCAAGCATAGCTAAAACTTGAAATCGACGCTCAACTCTTTTTTGCAAATGATAGTTGGTGACGTGATGAATGTTTCACTACTAAGAACTGCCTCTTGTGAAGCACAGTTGCGCGTTAAATTCAAGTCAAGGCGTCACTGATCCAGGTTCAAGTGTTAATTGGCATTGGTGAAACCAGGCCACAGTGAACCGAAACTAGTTCCGTATTTGCATTCTCCACACTTAAAAGGCATGCACAGAAGGTGCAGAAGTTTCTAAAAGAAAGCAACTGAGTTACAGATTCAAGCATACATCCACAAGGCTCTATGACATATTGTGTTCAGGTACAAACCAACAAATGAGCATAATCAGATGCATTGGCTGAGTTAATTAAGAACCCTGTAGGTGGCAAACAGCAAATTAATTTATCTAATGCTAACCTATGCTTCACATACCAGTAATCCTGTTCCAACGTTCCTGCTTCCACAGCATCTTGTCCATCAGTGTGTCATTCGCAATCCTCTCGATGTCATGGATGTTGGCGAGAACATTATCTTTGTAAAATTCCTCATTCTCTATGTCAGGAAATGGCATTGAAAACATGCTGAGGTGTTCCATCAGTGTGTTTGATGTCATGTGCTGAACCCGGTTATGCAGAGTTGATGAGCGCCTGTCAGATCGTGCAGTTCTGAAATTTCAGAGGGAGGCAAAGGGTGTTATGCTACAGCTCATCCAGATCAATGCAAATATACGGCTTATGTAGGCATTCATTGGTAACAAAAAAAGGTTATTTTTTAGTTTTGGCATACTGGTTTAACAGAAATGCATTTTTCAAATTTTCTAGCTTAAGATAGATGGCTGTCAAACTTACAGTTCAGAAGCCCTGGTGCAATATCCTTGCCTGGAAAATCAAAATGTTTTTGACACATAAGCTTCCTCTTAGAGACACAGATTAGAACAAGATCATGACAATATGAAACAACTGCGGAGTCCCATGTACAAAGTTTAGTGTGCCAGTTGCACCAAAAGCAATTTTCCGGGATTTTCGTTTTCTGCTGACCTTTGCAGGCATACCTATCCATTATAGATTTGCCATTTTTTATTTACGTCTTGGCCCTTGACCTTTTTCTTACCTGTGCTTAGCGAGCGCACTCTCTTTACAAATGCTGACCACCAGAGAAACAAAGTTCTCATCATCTTCCGGTGAGCCTTCAATGGGGCAGGAACATTCCTCAATGTGGCACATCTTCTTCAGAGGAACAGTTTCATCGTACTGTGCTGTGGAGTGACCTCTCTTCCATGTACACGCCAAGTCAGTGGAGCTCAACATTTCTAGGTTGCTTACCTCCACTCTGCATGTGCAACAGTGCATGTAGACTATTATATGTATTGCATGCAATTAATAACATAACATATCTCTTAAGTCTTCCAGTTCCCTTTTTCTTTTAATGCTTATTTACACCCTGTGCTTAACTGCATCCTTTGATCGGTCACCGTGGCGACTTGACATGCTCAGCTGCCGTTACCATTTCTTGTTAACCACTTCGCGTAACTTGTAATGTGTGCAAATATGCGAAACAAACAGTCATTATGGGCGGCAAGTGTGCGCATTTCAATGGGGAACTGTAGCTAGAGCTGTTACAAAAGCAATAAGAGAACAGCAGCGCTACAGTGAAACCTATGATCTTTTGCGAAGCTGCTATCTGGCCCGGATATTTTGTTATCTATTTTCGTATGTCCACACTAACGTACAACGAAAGCTGGCTAAGGCGCTCATGCACTCTTAAGATGCTCGCGACGCATGCAGATGCGTCCTTTACTTACTTGTTGCAAAAGAGCAGGACACCAATGACGTGTTTTCATGATCCAGAGTTCCCAGCTTCACATGAACACTCTCTCTCCGATATGCGAAGCTCATCGCCGTCCTTACGCAGCGAAATGTTGATGCTACGCGGCTCCTTTTTCACGTCACTCGTCGCAAGGCAAAGTGCAAAAGTGTTAACCTCCTCCTCGGTTTCGGCCTTTTTGCCACTCTGTTATATGTCCGGCTTTTAGTATCTCTTCGCCCTTCGCAAATACGTTGCATTTTACATTGTAGTCAACGTATTTGAGGATTTCACATAGCGAAAGACTATAAGTTGAATCAGCGGTAATCATTCTTTCCTCCGCCATCTTGAAAACGACGCAAGCACCCCTACAGGTAGTTGGAGAGGCGAATAGTTTCCGCGCTGATTCTCGACCCCCCCCCCCCCCCCGCTGGGTCTGTCACGACCCTCATGAGGGTTGCACAATT
Source organism: Ornithodoros turicata (assembly GCF_037126465.1). Lineage (NCBI taxonomy): Eukaryota > Metazoa > Arthropoda > Arachnida > Ixodida > Argasidae > Ornithodoros > Ornithodoros turicata. The sequence continues at coordinate 45,346,156 of NC_088203.1, read as the reverse complement.
CCCTCTTCAGTCAGCCCAGGGCCCACTCCAACCCCCTGGGCCCCACTTCTTCCTGCTATCCCCTCTCCACATCTGTCCACATCTGTACGCCATTCACAACCATGGTTCATTGCGTGGGGCGAACACCCAACCACAAACCAAAAGCTACTTGGAACCCAATTTTTTTCAAGAACCGTAACCGGAACTTAATCATAATTCGCCATCGGCAATTAACCGACACTGTGGCCTAAACCGCAAAATGTAATTTCGGTTACCGGTTCATATGAATCGGTTCAAGCGTGAACGCGAACAACATTGGATGCGATATTTGTACAGCTTAACAACTCTGATTAGTGCTTCAGTTAAAGCAGATCTCTTCGTCATGTGTCTTTCATTCAGAAGTTGTGTAGACAACATACCATCTTATGCGCTTGGAAACATAATCGGGTGACACACGCACCGTATGACATGGATTGAGTACGTCCCTGACGAGTTACTAACTGCATTATTGTTGAAAGAAGGAAGTCGCTGAAAAGGTTAGCCAGCTGCAGGATTCGAACCCACATCTTCTGGATTACCGGCCCAGGGCTCTACCAATTGAGCTAAGCTAACACACACCTCCCCAGCGAATTCCAAGGGTGCGTCATCTGAAGGGACAAACCAACCACTCTCCCACTCACCCCACTTTCACTCTTACATGTTCTCTCACTCGTAGACACATTCATACGACGGGATCGACGCAAGCGGCATATGTTGAACATGATGGCAATTGATGTTCCCAGGCTGGAACACATAGAAGGGACAAATACGGGATTGGTTTTTTGCAGTAGTTTCCAGAAGGGGCTCACCTCACCTGAGTGAGGTTGGGTCAGTTTGGGTTTGACAGATTGGGGGGGGGGGGGGGGGGGCAGCCTCCGCGAGGCCAGCAGTCAAATTGGCGTTCCGTTGGCGACGGTATGGAGGGTAGCAAAATAAGCCTGCCTCCATCCTTACCACGTTCAACTACATCAAAAATTGCAGCAAAGAGGCTTCGAAACCCGGTTGCACTATGCGACCCTCATTGGGGCCGTCTTCCTTGATGGGGCACTGACCGCGGACAGATACCTAAACGAGGTTCTTCAGGGCCCCGTGGAAGAGTTCTGCACCAACCTCCCACTCGCGCGATATGGTCAGCTGTGGTTTCAGCACGATGGCGCTCCCGCACACAGCTCCAGCCCAGCTAGCGCCTACCTCGACCACGCATTACCTAACCAGTGGGTGGGAAGGTTCGGACCAGTGCCATGGCCTGCCAGGTCCTCGGACCTTACGCGTTTGGATTTCTTTTCGTTGGGATATGTGAAGGACCGCGTATATGTCGAGGACACGACAACGTCTGATGCACTCAAGGCGATGACCACTCAAGTTTGCCGTGAAATTCCCGAGGACATGTTGAGGAGGGCGATCGAGAACACAGTCAGGGATGCCGATTTTGTGTGACGACGCAAGGCGACCTCTTCGAGCACCTGCTCTGAATGTCCATAATATTGTTTCTGTTACGTTGGAATACATGTGCGAAATGCAGTCTCACGTTGCTCTATCTAGTTGTCATTAAAATATGTTACATCTGTCAGGCATTGAGGCACATCGGCATCAAAAACGGCGAGCGGTGCGACCACCATCGTCATGAACTCTTCTTCGTCTTTCTCGGGTTTTCTGACTTCCTGGTGCCACGCGCCCCGGTGCTATGCGCCACTGCGGAGAAAGACGAAGAAGAAGAAGCAGAAGAAGACTTCCTGGTAGCATCTTGTGAAGCTCACACGTGGTTGTACTGATTCCTTAATTAAAACGTTCTAAGCACGCTAACATGGCGCAGCTACACCAGGATCTACTTGGGTGAAATATTCAAGGTTTTCGACGAGATTTGGCAGCGACACCCGAGAGGATTGTGCGAGGATTCCGAGGATTGAGCCGGATTAAACTCGGCGAGGTATGGCATCGAGTAACGAAACGGCAGCCATGACGGAGCCCACGACCATAGCTCAGACGACGCTCAGTATAAGGAATTGGCGTTGGCACAGCAAGAAATTCTAACCCAGATGAATGAAATGCGGGAACAACTGCGTCAATTACGCCTCAACAGTGCACCCAACGAAGCGACGACGGCAGCAATGGGCGCCACGAACGGAGGCGACACTAGGACACATGTTACGAGCGAGAAGTCGGGACCAGGCGTGCGGACAGACGACGTTGCCCGGGCGCCTTCGACCTCGACAACGACATACGTCCCTACACAGACTGATCTCCTGTCGATCATCATCGACACGCAGCGGCGCATCTCCGAATGCATGACTGCTACTTCACGTTCTCTTGAAATCCATCCGACGATCGACACATCTTCAGCCATCCCGGCTTACGACGGTAACGTTCTTACGAATGTCTCCAGCTGGATACAAGAAGTGGAGAGAGTAGCCTCACTGGCACACTGGACACCTTCATTGACGCTACTCAACGCCATCACCCGTCTTAGCGGACCAGCGCGGGATTGGCAGACAGCCTATGGAACTGGCTTGCGCGAGTAGCGCGAGACGTGGAAGAAAGCAATCTGCGAGCGCTTCCGACGAAAGATGTCTATGGAGGAGTTCATAGACTACCAGTCTCGACGCTGCCTGCAAGACAATGAGAGTCTGGTGGAGTATATTTACGCCAAAAATGCGATGCTCGAGAAGGCGCCATATATCCGCTAGCTGTGGATGAGAGGATATCTCTGATCCTGCATGGAATCAGGGACGACAGATGGGCTGTGCGACTAACAAGTGCAGGTTGCAAGTCCGTTCTGGAGCTTGTCGATAGAGCGCTGCTGCTGGACTCGAGAAGAGCGCTGGGAGGTACGGATTCAGATGGTGACGTGCATACTCATCGTCGTACTTCGTCGCTCCGCACCTCCGGTCAGCCGTCGGCAGCCCATTTTCGCGTCTTCAGCAGCACCCGACCCGCTGTTGCTACAACTGTGGCACACCGGGACACATTTCGAGGGATTGTGCTCAGCCGATGGGAATCGACACCGTGCTGTGGAACAACGACGAAGTTCTTCACGTTTTAAACGGAACCCTTATCCCACATCGCAGCACTGAACTAATCGTTCAAGTAGGCCACACGAATGTGCGGCTACCAAACATGGTCGTGTCAGAACTTCCTCCTGCAGTGGACATGATTTTGGGGTCGGACTGGCGTCGCCTTGCGAACGTTGACGTTCTGTTCCACAGGTCCAACGATGTCACGATTGTCCACGTCTCGAAGGATTGTAGCTGAACTGCAGTTCGAGACCCTCCCGGCACCCCTTCACCTGCCGACTGCAAGACGCGAAACCTTCATCGCATCGTTCTGTAGCCGAACTCCTTCAAACGGGGATGTGTGCTTCCCAGCGGACATCGTGGAACTACGTGAAGCGTCGAGTGTCCCAGAGGAATCTCTTCTGCGAGGAGTCGACGAGGCGATGTGTGCAATGACGAACGACGCCACTCCCGATCAGCGCTCAAAACTTCGGGAGATACTGCTGAAGAATCACGCCGCGTTCATCGATGACGAAAACCGACTTGGGCTTTGCACCCACACGGAACACTCAATCAACCTAAGAGACGACATTCCTGTCGCAAGCAGGCCTTACAGATGCAGCCCTGCAGACCGGGAATTCATGAAGGGCCAAGTTAAGGACTACATGAACAAAGGGATAATAAGGCCGAGCAATAGCATGTACGCAGCGCCTTCGATCGTTATCAATCAGCCGCACCACCCTACAACCCCGAGGTGTATGGTGCATGATTACAGGAAGCTGAACGCAAAGACTGTATGCGAGCCGTACCCTATGCCAATGATGGAAGACGTTTTGGACGACGTCATGCGTAATCAGTCGAGATACTTCACAGTCATGGATATCAAATCGGCATTCCTTACTATCCGAATGAAGGAAGACGATATCCACAAAACAGCATTCGCGACGCCGGACGGGAAGTATGAACATCTACGCATGGCCTTCGGGTTCTGCACCGCGCCTCAGACAATGCAAATGGTAATGAGACGCAGTTTCGAAGGTCTTCCGCGTACTGCGGTCTACATGGACGACGTTGGTCAAGGTGCAACCTCAATCGACGAATCCTTACAACTTCTCGACGAGGGACTTCAGAGAATCACGACCAATGGCTTGCGAATGCATATCCGAAAGTGTCAGTTTATACGAGACAGCGTATCTTTCCTCGGCTACGTGATTACCAAGGAGGGAAGAATACCAGACCCCAAGAGAGTAACGGACGTAGACAAGTTCGAACCGTCACGGAGCCCGAAGTGCCTTTATTCATTCTTACAGTTTGCCAACCACTCCCGGAAATTCATCAAGGGTTTCTCGTCCGTATCACTTCCACTCCGGCAGCTCCTAACGAAGGGAGCCCAATTCAATTGGACCGAGCATCATCAGACGACAGTCGACTCACTGAAGCTGGCCTTGAAGAACCCTCCCATCCTGGCGAACTTCAGAACTGGTTCTCCAACCACGGTGCATATTGACGCAAGTCAGGTCGGGCTTGGAGCCGTCTTGACACAACTGCAAGAGTACGCCAGTCGAGCACTCAACAGTCACGACTCAAAACTGCATTCTAACGTGCTCGAATGTATGGCACTGCACTGGGCAGTAACCGAAAAATTTGCCATCTTCCTAAGAGGAGCACCTCGTTTCACGGTCATAACGGACAACGTCAGCCTGACGTACTTAGCGCACAAAGGAGCAGAAAACAGAAGGTTCGCCCGCTGGATACTGGACCTAGCCGAATACCAGTTCACCGTAATTCATCGTCCAGGAAAACAAAATCAGGCAGCGAATGCTCTTTCCCGCTTACCGGAACAGCAGAAATCACCGGAGGCTCTCACCAGGGAAACAGCAGCTGGAACCCCAGCTTGCTACGCAGTTATTATGAGCAGAGGATATCACCTCAAACAGTTCCAAGAAAGAGACGAAGACTGTCGCAGATTCTTATCAAAGGCTGACGAGGATAACTCCCCATACAAGACGAGCGACGGCGTACTGACCAAGATCGTCACCACGAAAGGGATTTCGTCGCCACGCATCGTCGTGCCAGTGGCATTACGCGAAACAGTCTTGCGGCTGTGCCACGAACAGACGGGCCACATGGACGTTGAGAAGACGAAAGACTTGGTGCGTCGCAAATACTGGTGGCCTTCGATGGCGAAAGATGTCAGTCGTTTTGTGCGTTCGTGCAGCACATGCCAAAGAATCAAAGCTCGAACAGTCCGCCCAGAGGGTTGCTTAGCACCCAGAGACGTGCCAGTGGTTCCGAACACGGTGATTTCCTTGGATCACTTCGGACCACTCGTTGTGAAGGATGGTTACTCCCACGTGCTACTTTGCATAGACCACGCAACGAGATATATCGACGCAGTACCCGTTCCAAGTACGGCGGCGACCTATTATGTGGAGTTCCTTACGAAGCGATGGATTCCACGCTTTGGAGTACCGGAGATCGTCATGACGGACCAGGCACGAGGGTTCGTAAACCATAGAATCTCGTCGTTACACAAGAGGCTTGGAATCGTCCACCTAAATTCGCCACCTTACTGGCCACAGTCCAATGAACTCGTTGAGCGAATGGTGGGCACTTTGAAACAGGTCCTCCGCAAGATAGTGCAGGACCATCACGAATGGCCGGCACTCCTGCAGGATGCAGTGTTTACAGTTAACGTGTGCAAACAAAAGTCTTCGAACTACAGCCCGTTTTGGCTGATGCACGGATACAACCCTAGGCTCCCAGGCGAAATGAATATTGGATCCGTAGAGGAGGACATCACTGAGGCATAGCGGCTCCACCGACTAGCCCAGAGCCGAGCTCAAGCAAAGTCCAGTGTTGAATCAAGTCAGCAAGCATCGAAACACCGTTACGATTCGAGCAGGACTTCACCACACTTCGAAGTCGGTGACATCGTCTACGTGTCTGTGGGTGCCCGATCAACAACCCTGGACGATCGCTACGAAGGACCCTTCGAAATTACAGAGCTGCCTGGCACGAACACGGCAGTGGACAAGCGAATGACGCCTTTTAACACAAGGTCAGCTGTAAAGACTGTAAATACGGAACAACTTCGCCGGTACTTGCATCGGGACATCACCACTGTCGACCTAGACGACTCTTTGTTCGGAGAAGAATCCCCTGTTGTGGACTCCGGACTTTCTCGTAGTGACGAAAATGTCGACGACCGGCGCCCCGAAACAGGCAACCGCGTTAACCTCATGTGACCTGTGGACAGGCCAAAGTATATTTAAACAGGTAGCGCAACTCCCATAGGCCCCTGTGTCTTCAGAATGACGCCATGATAGAGACGGTCAGCGCCATCCATCCGTTGCGCGGACTACTACGATTGTAAATAAATGACGTCAGAGACGACGTCACTAGTATGAATAATAAGTAGTGCATAATTAGCCATGCACGTTTATACTGGCCCACTTCGCTTGCCTTGTATTCCCTTTTCTGCGCCCAGTCAACAATACCAGACGAGAACACAGAAAACTAAAGCTATCAATTCCAAATACATACAGTTATCACAGATTTTGACAACTCCAAACAGAAAGGCGTCGTGATGACCACAAAGAAATTAGAAAGGCTCACATAAGGCCCATTTCTCACCTAGAGCTATACGTACATCTAGTGATTAGACGTTTGCATTTATTCCATGAGTGGCCGTTATAGGTCCATTGCAACAAAACACAACAACCTAACAGCTGTTCGCTTATGAACGATGCACAGAGGACGAAACGAAAGAAGCCAAGCGGCCAAGCCAAGAGTCCATGCCAAGCCAAAGACAGATAAACCGAGAGCAGTGACGTCGGTGCGCCCGTGCGCAGGGTTTGCCGACAGTCTGACGGCCGGGCGTGGGATCTAAAAAAACTGTTTTCTAAAAAACTACAAACAGTTGGAGCAAGATATTTCGCACACATATTCAGTGTTCGGTAATGAACACACACCGCGAGTATCGTCAGTTCTGCGGCACTTCAAAATCGGCATATCAGACCTTTAAAAGCAGCAGATGGTCATGTGATCAGGGTTGCTGGGTCAGATTCTTGATAGAAGGTCAACGTTGTCGGTTCCAAGACGATAAGATTGTGCCGTGAAAGAGTGTGCAGATCGAAGGCAACGATTTTAGAGGAATCTAAAAAATACACAGACGTGAGTTAGCAGTGCGGCAATCCCCACAAGACTCCAGAGCTTGATCCGGAGGACTTGGCTGCTTAAAAGCAGCAGATGGTCATGTGATCAGGGTTGCTGGGTCAGATTCTTGATAGAAGGTCAACGTTGTTGGTTCCAAGACGATAAGATTGTGCCGTAAAAGAGTGTGCAGACCGAAGGCAACGCGGAATCCAAAAAAAAAAAAAAAATACACACGTGAGTTAGCAGTGCGGCAATCCCCACAAGACTGCAGGTGCGTTTTCTTACGGCAGCGCCTACAACTTCACAGTTGACATCTTAGTTGTAATCCTCATTATTAGAAAGTTAGAAAACTAATTTCCACTAATTAATTAGTTAATTGCGGTACAAACAATACTCCCAAAACACTTTGGGTTATTAGTAATATACTATGCAGTTAGTTTCGTTCTGATGCAATGAGCCGTTATTTTTTGTAAGGTGGGGTTCGAGTTAAATGAAACTCACTGTATATACAGGGTGTCCGGTGAGAAAGTGTCATTAAATTTCTAAAAATATGTTTAACTTCAGAAAATTATGAAACTACTTGGAATAAACAAACACAGACTTTTGCCACAGGTTCAGGCCGTTTGCATTCGCGTCACACATTAATTAAGCGAACTTTGCTAATTGAACTCGAAAATTAGCCAAGCAGAGGTAACGCTTTTCTTGATGAATTCATAAGCCAATGGCCATAGCACACTATTCCAACCGAAATCACAGTTTCTTTTCAGAAGATTTGTACAAAAATTTGACAACCGAGCAGCATTGCGCTTCTTAGAAGACGCGTCTTTCCTTCACCCCCAGTGTGAGAGGGAGAAAGAGCACACTATCGCCTCTCGCGTCCTGGAAAAAGAGTAAAAGGAAACAGAAAATGCAACCCAAGATAAGGCCACTTCCGATAGAGTCACCCGATACATTTGTTTTTGTTTTGTTTCCGCAAGTTAAAGCTCATCTTCGACGCATGAGGCGGCGCTGTACTCCTTTCCCCTTTCACGTTGGGGATGAAGGAAATACGCGTGTGCGAAGATGCGCAATGAACAAAATAAAGAAAAAAAAATGGCGTTCCTTCACTATTTTTTTGCGGGCGATCTATCGAACGCATTTTTGTTCTGAAAACGGCTACGATATCAGGTGACCGAAAGGAACAGATGTTCTCATTGGGACAACTTTGTAGCTTTTATAATTAAAAAGATAATTAATGAAAGTTACTTAAGACATTGCCTTTGAACTTTGCTAATGCCCTCCTAGGGACTGCCCTTCAGCATGTGCTATATTGCAATTGATTTCATCTTGGAAAAAGTGTTATATTTTTAAAAAATATGTTTGCAGTTAGCTGGGACACCCTGTATATATGATGTTGGGTCATGCATAAACGTGCACCAGAAAAAAAAAAATCCCCACGTAGAGTAGAACGGCCGTAGGGCGGGATCGAATGTCGACTCCATAGCTGGGCGTCCTCACTCATGAGGACCCTCATTAAGACGCCTCGCCCTCACCTCACGACGATGAGGTGAGGGTGAGTGAGGCCAGACGACGCTGAATGTTCCACACGAGGACAGTCGTAAGGCACTGTCCCTCATGGGGCCAGTCGTCGTGAGGCCATCAATACGTACAACGTATTCTGTGAGGAGCCTCACGGATGAGGCCGTCGTGAGGCCTTTCGTGAGGGACCTCACGAATGAGGTCATGAGGCCTTTCGTGAGGGGCCTCGCGGATGAGGTGACGGGTTTGGGGTCCTCTTTGCTGATGCCAAACACTAACCTTAAACCTCACTGTGACAGTAACAGCTCTTACCAAATTTTTCCAAGCACAGCACGAAACCCCATAAGCAGTTTAATGCCGCGCAGTATCATTAGTACCAACTACTGACACAGTGTAGTTCAGCGCCGACGTGTCATGTGAATATGACGGAAAGTTCTTTTGAGGCTCATGTGCCTCCTATAGTGACTTGAAGACACGTCAGGCCATGAGGGTATCCACGAGGCGAGGGTTCGCGAGGATGAGGGGTCGTGAGGCTATGAGGGCCCTCAAGAGGTGAGGGCCCGTGAAGATAAGGCCTCGTGAGGCCATATGGGTCCCCATTAGGCGAAAGTACGTGAGGCGCCGTGAGGACATGAGGGCCCTCATGAGGTGAGGACACGTGAGGATGAGGACCCGCATGAGGTGAAAATACGTGAGACCATAAGTGTTGTGAAGAGCCTCATGAGGTGAAGGCATGTGAGGATGAGGTTGGTGAGGCCTCTCGGGATCCCGATGCCCTGAGGTGAGGTTTGTGAGGGCAAAATATAAAATGGAATGTGAGGGTGAGGGTGACTGAGGTTTAGTTACTGGTGAGAAAAATTTGGTGAGGGTGAGTGAGGCCGCAGGAAAATGCCCACCTATGGTCGGCTCTGGGCGAAAAACCAGGGCGCACTTTGGCGCTTGTGGAGGGGATACGGCTGTAAATAAATAAAAAGTTCGAATAAGGTCGTTTTAAGGAAGGATAGTGCCATCTCTGACAGCTTGTGTACGTTAAGCGATCAACGCATTAAAACACACTGGGCAAGCAAAGTCAGCGCACATTGCACCAAGTTCGGAATTTTTTCCTTAACAACGGCTGGCTAAAGTCAGCTGTATATATTTTTCTCCAATAGTAAAGTACCAATACATTGCAGAGAAAAATATTTTAGATCATGTGACATATGGATTATTTTCTACAAAATTGCGAAGTTGGCCTTTTGAGCAAATATTGGCAAATCCGGCGTGCAAAAAAGGGATTGGTGGACGAGTTACGGATCAGAATTTACCACCGAGGTACTCACCATTATCCCGGCTACCAATACTGAAAGTTTCTCCAGTGCGTTTTTTTTTTTTTTTATCGCGCGTGACGAATATTTAAAGTTGCGATTGTACGAGAAACGTGAAATGGCGCGGAGCAATGCTTTCGCGACATGCAGCGGCGTTAAAAGTGGTCCTTTTTAGTCCTTTATTTTTTATTTTTTTCATGTCGGAAGAATGAAAGCACCAAACGCAAGCTTTAACTTGTAGCAGGCAACACTTGCAGATTACTAGACCTGTAGCATTGCATGCTGCAAGGCAATGGTTTGTGCCAAGGGAATTCGTTTATGGTCCCATATAAGCTGTGCGGCTTGGATATTTTTCATGAGGGGTCAGCTGCGTCTTCTGGTAATTGCACTTAAGTGAACAACGTAATAATAATGGTAATGGTACCGTGATGTTACACGTAAGAAATGTCAGCCTATTTTCCTACTCCCATCTACCACGTGACCTGTTTCTTCTCTTTTTTTCTTTAGAAATTAGCGATAGCCTTTTGCAATGGAGTTCAATTATATGCTGTACTTTCCCAGCACTTTTTGGTACAGTAAAGGATGATCTGCTGTGAACTGCATGGTTCTTTGTACCTATGAAGTTTAGAGGCGAGTGAGTAAGAGGATAGAAGGAGGAGCAAGTCATCACTGGAACCCTGTCACATGTGGTACACTGATTAGCACAGCACACGTAAACCGGTTCGAACCGTTGCGCTGAACCCGAACTTGAACCGAACCCCAAAAAATAACGGTATCGAGCCCTGATTACAGGAGACTTCCCTGGCCAAAACAAAAGGGAACTTGGTGCCTTCTGCTACGTTTTGATACAGATCCTTCATAAAACAGATGATTTATTGAGAAATTAGTGTAACTGCCCTTCTTTTCTGCCTCTGAGCTTGTCGTATTGTGAAACTTGTTGTGGCCGAAAAGGGGGGGGTCCGTCGCAATCTCTAGAGCATAGAAGGGCCGGGATTACAAGTCCTGTGGCAAGTACGAGTGCAGGGCTGTATCCTATCTCTTTCTTTTTGCGGTTATATTTGGCGCAGTACCTTCTGCGTGCGAAACCGAGCAGTCTATCTTCCTTCCTGTCCTTCCTTCCTTCCAGCAGTCCTTCATCCCGTGTCGCAGCGGACGATTCTCGGCAGCCAATAAAAGTTCTTATCTGACCCGACGTCACAACACCACAGAAGGAGCTGGGTGAGATCGCCGCCACTGCGCCCACTCTTCCAAACAGATTTTCTAAGAAAATGCGCTTTCCCGAAGGAAATATTTTGCGTGGCAGCCTCTAAAGGTAGTATGTTCGTGTTACGCGTAAAAGAAAATTTAAAAAAAATGCATGTTCGAGGTGCCTTCTATGCTCCCTCAAACAAGATGGTCCAGAGCGGGCGATGTTGAGAGTAACGTACGTTGAACTCTACTGCAAGTTACGTCTGAACGCCAACTGCACAATATCGTTCAGCAGGGTGCCGTCGTTACCGAGATAAACAAAAGAAAGCCATGGCACGTTCACATTCGTTTTCACAGTGACGCAATTAAGCATGAGTGGATGTCACAAAGGTGTGCGACAGAGATACCGGAGATTGAATAGTGAGAAAGACAGTAATGGTCATCAAGCTCACTCATAAATGGCTGGCTGAGAATTCAAATCAAGTATTTTGCAAGGCGCCTCTGACCACTACGAGAAAGCATGTGACAATGCCGCTTCAGCTTTGATCCGTGTGAGGCTTTAAACGGGCACTCAGCACATTGAAAGATTGCTGGCTGTCAATGTCGGGATTTGAGCGAAATGAAATTGAGCTGCTTTACCTCAAACAAATATTTACAGAGGTGCTTTTATTTTTCACGCTTTATTTATGCCGCCACCGTGAGCCGATATGCGGACCCAGAAGGATCAGCGTGTCATCATAACAATGTTCCCCTTGTAGCATCAACATCCTGCAAAATAAAAAGAAACACAACAATAACAAACGTGGCTCAGAAAAAGTTACAGGATGCCAAAGTGACCTTACTGTTCCGAAATCGTAGAAATTTGGTGCAAGTTCATGTAACCAGGTTGACTCGACAGCAGTGATGTTCCTCATAAACTCTCTGCTCGTCTGCACCAGCTCTCCAAATACAACCCTAAAACAACATGCGTGATTTGTCTTCTTGTACGTGGCTGCATGTAGTAAGACTTACCATTTTGGCTGTTTCTGAGTATAAAGCACAGATGTTGGATGGATGGCGAGGGTGTGATCTCCGCACACGGTTCTGTACTCCCCAGAATAATGGAGATAGGCAGCATTGGCAAAATGGCCTGCGACTATGCACCTACAGATAGTATCTGCGTCTCCTGCGCAAGAATAGTATTTGCAATGAAGTCTGAGCACTTCAAACTCGGAACAGCATGACCATGACATGAACTGTTGACATGCGAAAAGTGGGTAGCTAATTTTAGTTTCCTGTGAGGCTTCCTTATTTTGCTGCATCAAGAACTCCCTAGTGAAACTCAATGCAAGGTGCAGCAGTCTTGGTAGCCACCCTCACGTTCAACATGTATCACATTCAATCGGTGACTGGCGCTAGATCTAGAACTACTAACCCAAAAGCATGAGAATGTTTCACAGATATTTTTCGCAGATGTTTCACAAGCTCGCTACCTCACATCGAGAACCATTTGGATATTTTCTTTTCAAAAATTCTTCTCAACAGATATAGTCTAAACTGATGTATAATGAACAGCCATCTTCTGGAGTTACAGAATTTTGATTATAAATCTGTGCATCACTCAGCATGATTGGAAATGTCCATGTCCCAAAAGACCCATATTGCTGAGAATACATGTGAATAGCTGCAGCCTGACAGCTGATATACATGCTCATTCTCATGTCATGCATGGATAAAGCATGCAAAGGACAGGTGTCCAGGTCTCACATGACCTATCTGTAACATGTGGCATATACGTATGTACATGACATATGGCACCCTTCTATTCTACAGGTTTAAGTAATGCGCTAAAACTTTGAAACGTTCAATGTGACGTCAAGAAATGTGGTCAAGGACTGTAGACCACTGATAATGGGAGTGGAGAAACATCACTTATCGAGAAAAAATATTGTTCTGGCCACAACACTAGGCAGTCTAAGGCAGCAGTTCTTTATGGTGTGAGCCTACCCATATGTGTCATTGCGAAGTTATGGCTCTTGTGCTGACATATTCCACATTGTGACTCATCATTATCCTTAATATGTTTAATGACTACTTTGGTATCATGAGAAACCGCATAGGGCGCATATTCTCCACTGTCAGATGCCATGCATACATTGTCTGAAACTCATGGGTGTGTTTTCTTTTAGGAGTCGACTTACATTAGATAATAAATAATTCAGTTTTATTTCTAAAATGATTCAGGCAGTAGCTTGCAGGTGCCCTATGGTATGCTGAAACGAACGTTTTACTGGAGGCTTCTATGGTATGTGTGGAACTGAAAACGACACAAATTGGCATTCTGGCAGAAATGAAATACACGTACATAGCCTCAACTTTGAGGAAACGAGAGACCAACACACATAAAACACAGAGGGGCAATAAATTTTCCATTTCAAATTGCTCACCTGTTAAATAATCTTGTTGCGTAAAATAATTGAAATACTGCTCCCGAAACTTCCGAACACAGGGAAATTAAACTGCACGCGCGCGTCCAACACAATGCTGATATCACAAAATAGTGAGTCTTAGTGCATCGTACGTTATCGCCTTTGCGTACGTAAGGGATAGCGTGGTGGTTCTGCGCACTGCGCGAAGCCTTCTTTATGCATTGCGTGCGCGCACAACCACCAACGCTATCCCTTACGTAGGCGAAGGCGACAGCGTACTTTACACTAAAACTCTCTATGTCTTCGCGAGGGAAATACAGTCGCCGCAGGATAATTCGCGCAAAGCTTTTGGCGCCGTCAAATGCCCCATAGAATAAATATATTTACACCGCCAGCAGTGAGTGTTAGCAAAGCGGTTTGCAACGTACACGATATACGATGAACGCGATATCATGATACGCGAGACTGATACACTGACGTCTTAGTACACCGTGGACGCAGACGGTTCTACGTTATTAGACCTCTACGCGAGAAACGTCATCATGACGTTAGTAGACAGACCGAAACCGAAATAGACCGAAAAAATCAGAAGGGGAGGGTTGGGATCCATGAACGGGCACTTGTTCGCCGCTTCCTGCTGAAAGAAAAGTAAGACCGAAGGTAGCGTCCCTTTCAGGGACCACGGTAATCCCCTAAAGACCATGGCTTTCGGGCGCGACCTCGTTTGCCCATGACTTCCAACGTAGTTCAACTCTACCAAATTAGTGGCGCTGTCGAACACAATGACGTCATATGTTTACAAACAGGGAGTTGAGAGGCTGTGTGAAAGGCTGACCTACTTGCATAGCTAATTACATTAAACATGGGTCATTCTCGACATGAGGCCGCGCAATGGCGTGTGTGAGAAGGTGGCGCGTGTGGCGCGTGAGAAATGGCGCGTGTGAGCCTATTTGCACTCGACTGAAACTGAACCGAGCGCTCCGCTTCAGGCACACTGTAACAGCTAATCTTTCAATCAGAGAGTGGAATCATTATTTGTGGGGGTTCGGCTAGGGTTCAGGTTCATTTGTAAAGGAAAAAAAAAAAAACATAAGTAAATTCGAACCCATTTGAACCAGTTCGCTTAGACCGGTTCACGGAAACTACAAATTTTAATTAACTGCTATCACAATTCAAACATGGCTTATGTTTGCAAAATATAACTTTCCTTCCCTGAATTTTGATTTCACAACGCTCTGCAAGAAGAACTTTGCGATAAGTCTTACCATCACATGATACAATTGGCACTTTGCACTTGACAAGCAGTCCACGTAGCTGCTTTCTGATCTCAAATGCCCTCAAGAGTCCCTTGTAATTAAGGTACATCTGACCACACCACTGCTTCTCTTTTCCTTTCTGTGAAGAAATAAACCAATCAGAATTTTCAACCATTGAATCTTAGGAAGTTAACTCACCTGAATAAATGTATTGTACACATTTAGCAATGTGAGAAGGTCACCCTCCAATACTGAGAATTTGTACTTTGCTTTTCGCTGCAGGAGAAAGGGGCTTTCATAGAAATGATCTCTAAGTGCTGTGCAAGTACTTACAGCCTCTACCCTTCTATTGCTTGGTGATAAAAATATGGATTCTATTTGCAGCATGGACACAATTGTGAGGGCTTCTTCCGAACAGCCAAAGTCACCTGTGATGGCAGATCTTGAAGTGAGGACACCAACCATTTGTGGATACCTCAATGACATACCAGAAGATAGAAGCATTTTAGCTTGCATTGTTGAAACGGGAAATGTGACCATCTTGGCTCCCAATTCTGTTAGGTTCCCATGCTTGTCAAGGGCTGTGTTTGGAAAAGTTTAAACATGATAAAACAGAAGATACCAACTGGTATTTTGCCACCGAGGCTATGCTAATGATAACTGAAAAATACTTTTACCTACCTCCTAATGCATAGTCTAGTTCTAGTGCATTTATCATTATCCTCGATGGTGGTGCCTAGAATTCGTGGACATTAATTTAAACTGCATCATTTTATTTTATTATTGAATAGCTTCATGAGGCTGTGACACTCCCATCCAGCTAGCATATCAAGTATAACCTGCATATCTAGTTTATCTGTACCATCAGATAAATCTATAGCCAAAGAAAATTATACTTTCCACATCATGTGTCTAATACTGGGAGGTTCCCTAGGATGGTCTACTATCTTAGATGAAAAATGTAAAGCTTATCACTGATTCCCAAGTCTTACTCGCTGTCCTCTATAATTTCAATTGCTACCAGTAAGCAAACAACAACAACAACAACTTTATTTTGAGAGGAAGAGTGGGGAGTTTCATCGCCAGAGGCGATACCCTACCCCAGATACTCTACTCTAAGCAAGAGACTTCATGAAGACTGGGGTTCCGACCACATTTCAATGGGAGAGCTGACAGAAAGCAAATATGTAAACTGTGTCTTTTTTTTTTTTTTTTTCATGCATAAAGCACAAATGAGGATTGTATAAGTCAAATGTATAAGTCACCTGGCAGGCCTCCAGGATATGCAGCAATGTAGTGACACAGCCCATTTACCTCAAAGGTAAACACTTACAGCAGGAAAATCAAACCGAGCTACGTTGTCAACGCCAAGAGACTTGAGTTGAAGAACAAATGTGGCCAGACTGCTACGCTGAATTTCTGGCACAGTGTGCGGAGCAAGTGTTTTGAAATCCTCTTCTACAAGAGATTCAACAGTGAACTATGGTTATAACATGGGACACACTGATCACTGTGCAGAGAAGCACGCTACACATGTCTAGGACAGACATGTTTATGGGACAGGCATTATCTATTCAAGAATGAGACACAGAATAAACGACGAAACCCAAAAGGTATGCCATTTTAGCATCAACACTGTTCAACCATGTACTGTTCATGCAGGTGGGGAGGGCACAGCCATTTGCAATCAACCCTGGATGTTGTTCATGCTATTTCATGTGATTCTAGATATTTGCAAAGCCTGCACCGTTTGTTCTGGATAAGTACCGTATTTACCCTTATAATGGCACTTTCTCTCCGCGTTTTCCACCCATAAATTTAGCATATTTGATGCGGTACACTAACTGCGCGATAAACAAACTGAAGCTGAATATTAAAATTGGCATTTTGTACAAGAAAACCGTGGGTTGGTTCCCTGGAATCGGCAGCCACTTTCTAGTTATCACTCGGATGAAAATCCTTTTCTACAACGATGTCATCTGCTCTCTCAAGCACCCAAGCCATTCAAGTCGTCTTAAAGCGTTTCACTATAGGAATACCGAGAGATGTCATGGCCGCTAATAGAATGGTCCATTTGCAAGTGGCCTAGTGTTGCCCACTCGGTACATATAATGTTGTCAAACGTTCCCTCTAGTGGGTTTGTTGACAGAAACATATAGCAGTTTCTTGGCATTACGACAAATTTGGTGTGGCGCACATCACGCAAAATAGGGCCCACACATCTGTGTCAAAACTGAAACTACTTGACAGGCTGCTAACACTGCTCGTTCTCCCTTCCTCTCATATTCAACACTTACACACTGCATTGGTATTCTGGTATGGGCATCTTTAAATGCATTAGTGGCACCAAGATCCTGGTGGTTGCTCATGTTGCGGTCACTGGAGTACCGTGCAATACAGGCTGGTTGTGCTGGCTTGAACCGTGGTGCACAAAATAAATGCGGAGTAAAATAAAGTACCACACTTACTCGCTTATAGGACACATTCGCAATAGTTCCCACTGAATTTTGATACAAAAATTCGACGGTCTCTCAAGGACCTTTGTGGCTCAGCCATCATTTTGCCTGGGACATAAAAAACATATTTTGTTTTTTTCAATCCAGTTTGTTATGAACAGGCCTTGAACTTTTGGACATATAGAAGCTGTTTCTTTTTTGCTGCAACAAACTGTCATGAAAAGGGAAACTGCATTAGGACACCTTTGCTTTTGTCACTGGATTACTCGACAGCGCTAATACTAGAAAGCCATATATTTTTCTCAATTAGAGAAGTAATTAACAGATATATTTTCATCAACTTTTTAATTATTGATTTTAGAGAACACGTTGCAATCGTGATATTAAAGCCTATTCACCGCATGATCTGCTCGAACTACCGATGGAGCACAAAAGTAATTGCAGCATGCAGTACAGACCTAACTGTTTCACCTCCGCTCTCTGCTGCAAACCGTAAGTGATTGGCAAAGGAGAGACAGTGATGTTGCTATCTCCGCCCTCACTTAGTATCACACAAAGATGTCAAACGTGGTTTCAAGCAAACCCTTATAGCAGTCAAAGACTAGTGGGAACCATGAGAATGCACCCCTAACTTGAGCGCCCAAATTGTAGTAGTTTTTTCCCCCCAGCCTACAGAATGCTTCCTAGCTTTAGTGGCACAGTTGGCTCATATTGCACAACATAAGGCAATGTAGCGAGTGCATGCGCAACAGGAATTAAGTAGAGAGTCAGGAGGCGTAGAGGAGAAGGAAAGCCACAATTGACAACCAATGAGGTGGACACATCGAATATGAGGAGGAGAGGGAGCGCAATTGTTAACTGTTAATTGTTGTTGAATTCTGTCAACCAACATGCTTGGAGTTGTCATTTTAGGTTTTGACCAGCGATGACCAGACCAGTGAGACGTGAGAGCAACATGTGCAAGTTAAAAGTGTGCCTGGATTGCAAAGTTGCTTGGGACATATCGTATTTACTCCCATAATTTGCACGCTTCTTCTCTAAAAAAAAAAGTCGGAAAGTTGGGGGAGCGCAAAATGTGTGGGAACGGTCGTTACGATACTATTCAAACGACACAAAATTTCAAAATTTTAGTATGCCGGACATATGGGCTCTCGGTAGAGCTGATATTGACGCTATCATTGCATTGCACAAGCGCGAAGGAAGTACCTAAATGCCGCGCGACCGCCGACAGTCGGGAGGCAAAATGCCAGCCGACTACTGCTCATTTTCTGGTGAAATACGTCGAAACGCTGCTGGAAGTAGTCGCACCTGACAACCAAACGTACGCTATGTTCACCAACTTTGTCAAGTCATGCTGTTAGGTGTGTCATAGCCATGTTTGTCCAGCATTTTTTCCGGCGTTTTTGTAGTTCGAGTGACAGTATCGTCCATTGCGTCAGTTGACCCGAAAGTGTGTGCAAATCAAATGAACTTTGGTAGCACTGACGTTGTTGCAAAAAGCAATCGCCACGGTCGCTGAGACGTATGTGCTAGTTAGATATTACACGAATGTTTGTTTTCTTGTCATTTTTAGTGCTAAACTAGGGGTGTGCCAATTATACGATGGCGCAAAGTATCCGAGTAAATACCACTTAGGTGCTATACCAATATACTTATGAAACCACCCAAATGGTGGTCTTGGGGTAAGTCCCAAGATTGCCACAAATAGTTTTAAAGTGACCAGAATCTCGTTTGCTCTTAATGGTGCTGAAGGCAATTTAGTTTGAGAGGTCAGCGATGATGACGAGGCGTTAGGAAGAGACTAAATACTGTTGGTTTCCAGGGTGTCCGACACAGTGTAAGGCAAAGCGAACTGCCTCAGGACATGAGCCACCAATATTTCAAACAGGAACTGTTCTTCCAAGCCCAAAAGCACTTCTTGTCCCGAGGCTGTCCCCTTAACATTTCCTCTCTGGTGGAAAGTAACTGCTCTGAGGCTGGAACACACAAACAGACGACCACAACACGAACCTCAATGCCTAATATAATCAAATATGGCAGCCGTCGAACAAGCCAGACTGCGACAGGATTCATACTCTTCATCTTCTTAGGCACTGGGGCTTGTGTTGCATTTATCTGTCTGTGTGTTGTAGCCTCAGTGCCGCTGCCTCATACTTGGGTAGTATGTGCAAGACCCCACAGCTCCCCATCTACGTATCTCTAAAAAAAAGTTTCCACATCATAAACACAAGCTATTACTGCGTCAGGCATTATAGTTGATACTCGCTGGCCGAAGGACACGGCGCGCTCAGCGATTGGTTGGCAAAGTTACGAAATAGCATTCTTTCGCGTGCAGTCTGGCTGGCATTTACAAGAAGGGAAGAGTGACAGCGTTTTGACGATGTCGGTTCATAGTACCGTATGACTGTACTGGTCAAAGAGAGGTGTGGTCGCGGATCTGTTCGTGTGTCAAAGTGACTCTGTGAATGTTTTGATGTTTCCCGACACTTTCCCAGCACAAGTATCCAACGAACATTCTCTCCAGTTCAGAACTGTAATACAGTGGTGAGCTGACACCTAAGGCGCACTTTCGAGCTTGTCGCATTTTCTAGTGCAGTGACAACGGAGGCACGATTCAGTGTCGGTACAACACAAGCATTTCTTGTTTCGTTGTAACCTTTGACGCACTGCAACCAACGAAAGAAGATGCTCACTGTGAAGTCGCATGCACTTATGTGAGCATCGCTCGCTTCCAGGAGTAGACTGTGTGTTTTGCGAGTTCAAACTTGGTTTGTTTGCAGTCAACGAATGCAATGCTTTGGGTTCTGTACACACTGTGGATATTTGTGTCGGACTTTTGGGTAAATACGATGTACCAAATAAATGTGTATTTTGCCCAAAATGTGCCTTAGTAGTTTCGGAATATGGAATAACGAGCGTCAGGCAAGAAAACCAGTAAAAGTGAAAGCCCATGGTAGCCAAGACCGACCGAAAGACGAGCCAAACTGAGAGATCCCTGATTGGCCGAATGGTCGGCATCATAGTTAAGGCACCGGGTTTTCCGCGAATCCGCGATTCTGCGAAATATCGCGAAATCCGAAATTCATCGCGGAATACTTCGTTTGGCACGGAATTTCACGGAATCCCTTATTTTTACGGGTGTGCGGATATTTGAGTTCTAGACTTCGAATGAAATATCAATCACTCGAAGTATTTCATTCGCGAATCGAATACGCAATATTCGGACTTCCGAATATCAGACTATTCGCAGAATATGAGCGACGCCTCCCGAGAGTGGGCTTCACCTCACACTTCCCTGCATGAGGTGAAGCCTACTCTACAAAAACTGCACGTGCTGCAGGACCAACACAGACATGTTAGCCCAACTTTATTGTGCATACTCCGCCTGAGGAAGGGGCGACGTCCCTCCCGCGTGCAGTTTAGCGGTGGCAGAGGGGGACTTTGATTTGATGTCTGGGAACAGAAACAAAAAAAAAAAAGGGTGTCCTAAAGGTGTAACTTCCACAGGGCATGTATTGTAAGCTCCCTCCTATAATCTGCTATAAAGTTCCGATAAACTCTGTAGATGCCGAAAGATCTTTCACCAGGTATAAAATGATTGCAGTCGACAGTTGGCATTCTTGGTAAGAGCAGAACACAAGATGTCATCATCATTTGTCCCTTCGATGTTGTTCCAGCCTCAGAACATCAGTTCTCACAAGATATCATGTATGTAATGCTGAGCCACAACAGTGCTTCGAATCTGTAATTTTATAAAATATTTTTTGCTCCCACATTATCCAAGAAAATAAAGTGTTTGCCGCGGAAAATCGTGGAATTTACAAGTTAGTGCCGCAGAATTTTGAATTTGCCGCAGCAGAAAACCAGGGACCTTAATCATAGTTCATTTTAATTGGCTGCACGCCCAGTGTTACCTGAATTATCTCAAACTATGGGCTCCATAGGGAGCTGTGGGGGGACTGGTGTCTGTCTGTCTGCGTGCGTGCGTGTGTGTGTGTGAGTGAGAGAGAGAGAGTAGACATGTACAAGAGAGTGTGATGGGAGTTCATGTATATAGTTGAACAAGGCTCTTTAGTGAGTCGTTGGAAAGCAGATGCCAGCATGGCCTAATTGGTAGCGCATTTGACTCTCAATCAAGAGGTGCATGGTCTAAATCCCGCTGCTGCATGGCTTTTTTGAGGACTGCCATACTTCTACTATTTCCCCACTGGTTTGCTGGATTTTCTACTTTTCTCGATAGTGTAAAGTGTTACCTCTGTATAGCCTGTACACTTTTCCAGAGCATACCCTGCCTGCTCTTCCTGCCCGCTGCTCAGCTGAAGACTGTGATATAGGTACGACAACCAAAGCATCAGTACTTGTTCGTGGATTGAAGAAGTTTAGCTTGACGAAGCCACTGTCAACCACTGCGTGAGGTGATAGAGAGAAAATGTTCAACATGGCCATGTATTTTTGGCTATGCTAGACCAGAAGCCAAATTTAAGCACTCACCATACACAATGCCATTAATAGTGACAGATGCCTCGGCAATATTTGTTGCAACAACAACTTTTCTCACTTTGGGGCTCAAGGGTTGAAAGGCTTTCATCTTCAGGAAAAGAGACATTATTATGTTTAAACTTACAGTATATCTTACACACAGCAAAACACTGCTATGAGGGGATAGAAAGCTAACATAGATACATCTATTGTAATGCATGCTTTCTCTCCACAATTCATCATTCAATCAGTAACAGCATACCCTTATGAATGCATGTTCAGTAACTGTGATAATGTCATTACAAATGTTGGTCAATATTAACTAGGGGTGTGCGAATATTGAAACAATACAAACCGAATACAATTTTTTTTTTTACTTTCGTGCTAGCGCCGCGAAGCAACTGTGACCATGAGCGGCGTACAGATGAAGGCAGTAGGAAGGAGTGGGGGGACAGGAGGGTTAGCATGCGTCCTGTGCTGACATTAGTCTGGAAAGTCTTCAGAAAACCCAGGAAAAACCCCAGACAGCACAGCCAGTGGTAGGATTCTAACTCACCACCTCACAGTCAGCATGACACCAATACGAATATCTACAAAATTGACCTTTGAATATCGAATCACATATGCTGGATCGGGTCTTAGGATAACGGCTTCTAAGTGTTAATTAAGTTCAGAGTTAATTAAGCCACGAAAACAAGCATCATCACCGTTGTGTTCTGCATAGCCATAGGAAAATGCCCCAGTTCTAATTGGAAATGTGTATTAATGTACGAAGAAAGATGATGATGTTCCAGCCTCACAACATCAGTTCTCTCGTGTATTAATGTATTGGCTTAGGTAGGGCATGCATGCTTAAATGCACTTGTACACTAAAATTATTTTTACAATGCAACAATGTGCTGTTCTCATGAGGCAAGCCGAAAACTGTAAAGACAACTTCCACTTCAAAAATCTTGAACAATGAACGTAATGACATGTTCAGAATGTGGGATGGTTGAGTGATGAGCACATCTCAGAAGGAAAACGAAAGTAGCAAGTGCTCTCTTCTTGCAATGGCAATCCCTTCCACCTTTTTTTGTGTAGACGAGAAACTACATGGTTTCACTGTTTTCTCACAAGTGACTGCAATGCATGGTTTGGAACAACATCATTCATTAGTGCAGTAAAAAAGCGACCCTCCATTATGTTGTATGGCTGTGCTCATCATGCATGATTGTTTCCGCGACGTTTGTGTTCAACGTGTTTCATTTCACTGCGTGCCTCAAGACTTTATCACGCCACTTGTGTGGGTCACGAGCAAACTCGCTCCATGCGGCTTTCTATAATCTGTATCTGTAACAACGGTAGTGCAGTTTCAAATCACTTTGCAGCATTAATGTCATCGTAGTTGGTACATTTTAACGTACGGTAGAACAGCGCTGGAGTTGGAGAAACTATCATCACATCCTTCTCCTCGATTATCGATGTCATCGCACGAGACCATTACTTTATTATACTGGGTGTGTGCAGATAAACCTAACCGGCACTTTCGCAATTAGTGGTTCGGTTTATCTGCACACACACTGTACTATATCGCTGGCTAGCACAAATCAAAACTGAAAAAAAAAAAAAAAACGCATTCAGAATGCAGGTTTCGGACAGCACCAGGTGTTCAACTCGACGACAACAAAAGTTTGATATGTAACCAGAACCTCACCGAACTGTAGGTCTCATATGAATGTTCAGAGTTCGTTGGCAATCCTCTAAAGTAACGACTTCCAAGTATACGCTTGAAGTGATGCTAGTCGTCACAACCGATTTGTTGCGTTTTGAGGTACAAAAATATGCTCCACTCTTTAGCGCTTGATATGCCGTTGAATCGTACAATATTAGGGCATAGCCTCGAGTTGTCTCATAATGCACCACGAAAGAAGGCTCACACGAGGTTCTTCACCTGCATGCAGAGCTATGCTCCAACTCCCCAGAAAAGCATTGTTTTTAATAAAAATGCGAAAAAATACGAACATAGTGGTGTGCGAATATTCGAGTTCTCCAATTCGAATCGAATATCAATCACTCGGAAGTATTCGATTCGCGAGTCGAATATCCAATAGTCGCGGTTTTCCTAATATTGGACTATTCACCAAATATGAACGACATCTCGCGAAAGTGGGCTTCACCTCGTGCTGCCTTGCATGAGGTGAAGCCTGCTTTACAAAATTGCCAGTGCTGCAAGACCAGCGCAGGCAGATTGTAGTTTGGCTTAAGATGAAGTTAGCCCAAGGTTCATAGTGCACACTTCGCGAAAGGATGGAGCGGCGTCACTCCCGTGTGCAGCTTACCAAGTGTGCAAGTAGGGGATTTCTTTAGGCTCTTAAATAATGCCTACAGCCCAGGAACAGAAAGGGTGTCCTAAAGATGTCCTTTATGTTCAAAATTTATACAACATAACTTCCCCAACCGAGACATACACACTCCAGCAAAGAAGCTAAAAGACGTTCATGACAAAACTGAGGCAGGACGCCAATTTGTTTGTTTCACAAGTGACCTATGGATATTCAGAAACAAGTTGCAGCTTCATCTGTGTAACATTACACTGCCTGACATCAAATTTTCAAATCAAAATAGTACTCAGTAAGTACTCACCTGAAAAGCAGGAAAAACTGTCACGTAACAGTAAAGAATAGGGGCTTCCCACAGAAGAATTACATGTGTCGCTTGTGACAGTTAACGCCAGAAAAATTATACTAAAACTATGGGCAGAAACTTCAAACTTTCGGTGCAAAAAGCATGTAGTATTGTTAAACTTCGCATGACTATTTGATATTTAAATCAGTATTCGACATTTTTCACTCCACTAAATTCGATATTCAATTTTACATCAAATATTCGGATCTGCACACCTCTAATTTTTGTTGGCTTGGAATGGATTTGCCCCAGTTTTACACACATTCCATGAAGCAAGCGACAGGGGGACTGGGACGACAGAAGGACAATGCAATGTGTGAAATCAGCCAAAATTGGCTTGTAGAGGTAAAAACTGCCAGATGTGCGCACGATTGCAGTGGGCCGTTGATGATTCAAATATATTTGACGCATTCGACAAAATATTATCCAAATCGAATGGTGAATACAGGTTGCTGTATTTGGCCAAGTATAAAATACTTCAAATTTTTGCACAGCCCTAGCAGTAAAGTAGTTATAACCACGAAAAGTGCATACCTGCTCCGACTGCGGCAATGACCCATAAAGGCGAAGTGCATACATGCCCATAACACCAGGTGTGGCTTTTCTATTCTTTGCATATTCTCTGAAATAAATATTGGCATTTATCAGTGTTGAAGTACGACCTGATTACATGCTTAAGATGGCAATAGGAGTGTCAGGTTTATTACGACTCATGGGCTGCACGGGGGAAAATTGCTGGCCAAATATCAGGTATGAATCAATCTCTGGCAAAACATCAATTACCAACAAAAGCGAAATGGTGCTTAGAAAATAAGCAACAAGTTTAATGGACAGCAAACCTTATATACTCAAAAGTCTCTGGAGAGGAGGCAAAGGAATCAATGAGGGATTACTGACACAATTCCCTCGTGTGGCTATCTGAATTGCGAAGGTTCTTTAGGGAGTCATTGGAGATAGCCACACGAAGGAATTGTGTCAGTAATCCCGCATTTATTTCTTTGCCTCCTCTACAAAGATTTTTGAGTAAATAATGTTTGCTGTCTATCAAACTTGTTGCTGTGTAACGAGAATGTGTCTGTACTCCTTGTCTTGGATTTAGTTTGCAGTCAAGCACCAATTATGTACGTCTGGATCCAGCTATGCACACGTTTTTCGACATTCAGGTCATATATTTTACTCTTGAAAAGTTATACTTAAAAAATCACTGCAGTTTATCTGCTGGTCCTTACACCAGTTCATTACATTAAATGTGCTACATTGTCAATCAAATCACTAAGTATGCTGTCTTTGTATACACATATGCATATCCAGCAGAAATATGACACAAGGTTCATCCCATTATAACCTAGTGGACGAACACAAGCAATAGTTCAAAACAAACCAAACCAATATCGTACACCCCTATTAGAAAGCAAAAATTCATGTCTTATTGTAGCAAGCAAGAACCTCCTGGTTAGTAAGATTTTGAATTCACTTCCCATGAACATGCGAATCATGGGTTGGATGCAAGCTTAGATAAAACAAAGGAGCAGGTCAGATGTGGTTAGCAAAACTGCTATCAAACCACTGCTTCGGCTACCTTTTCCCCCTGTATATGTACTTCACTGGCTTCACACTGGCTTTCAGAGGTGAGTCTCTCGCCCTGACCAAAGGACATTACGTGCGGTGTGACCTTCAGGCGCCACCCACTCAAAAATGTTGCCCACATGTGCACAGCTGAAGAGGCCTAGGAAAGTCGAAACAGCCGTCCAGTCCTGGTGTGGCGATGTTTGGGACTTGTAAACACATGTTTTATTTGCAGCCAAAGAGCTTTGGCTATCTTTTCCACCTGTATACGCTATCAAACCAGGACTTCAAAATTACAGAGCATGTAGCATACTTTAGCATGTCAACAGCTTCATCAACTTCTTCTTGGCCCGTGAGAAAGACCAGAACATGCCCAGCAGGTTGCCCTTCGTGTATCTTGATCACAGTGTCGACAGATGCTTTCACGTAGTTTGGCACAGGCTCATTTAAGTAATAGATGTCAACAGGGTAAGCTCTTCCTTGAATGCTCAGTATCGCAGCAGAAATGCTTTTGCTGTAGGAAGAAGTAATGAAAACGTGAGAATGCAGAAAAGCCATCTCTTTTGTGAGTAAGCAGAATTAGAATGATGGAGTAACTACCTTTCAATACCACTGCTGAAAAAGTCTCTGAGAACCTCTGCATCAAGGGTAGCAGAAGATACGATGAGTCTCAGATCTGGTCGTTTCTTCAAGATCTTCTTCATCAACCCTAGGCATATGTCAGCGGACAACGTCCTTTCGTGTGCCTCGTCCAACATTACCACGGTGTATGAGGGAAGCAGTGGTTTGGTCATTATTTCGTTGATCAGGATCCCTTCAGTCATAAACTACAAGTGACAAAGAATAAGTATCATCCGCTAGGTCGCACAAATTTTGTGTTCCGCAAAAACGTTTTGTATGCCGTACATATCCTAAAAGAGATGCCACATTGCTGAGATATAGGTCGGCTTCCTCTGCACTTCTCCTCAAACACATCGTATTTTTGCCATGACAGCAGCTCTTGCTTTGCTATTGTTACAGAAGGACCTACCAAAGAGCCTCAAGTTTCGCATGTGACCTTTGGTGCATCACGTTGACGCATGGAGGAAGCCAAACAATCAAACTGTCTCGGCAGTTATCATTCTGTCACTCTGATACCTTTTATGCGTGAATAAAACACATGCATGTGGACAATACCCTTTAATCACTACATGAATGCATGTATGAATGCATCCTATGAATGTATGCATTCTACCCTAAGTCCTTTTTCTACTGTGTATAGCGTGTCAACCAAAAATAACAAATTATCAGTCCGTTCATCAGACACTTAATGCGTTTGATGTCAAGTGCTGAAACTGAGCATTCTCTTAAGCTACTTTATTTATTGCCAAAAACTCAAGGGCCACGTCGCATTATATGGGTGTGCACTGTGAAACAACAAAATACAAAAGAGAATTATAGTAACTAATAAATATCTACTTCACAGACTAATACCTGTAAAGGAGACATGGCTGAGGACATTTAACAGCTAGCAATGTAGTTGTGGAATGTCATTGCAACAGACAAGGTAAACAAAAAAAATCATGCACGCTATGATCAACAATGAAAGGAGCCGCATCCAATCCATAGAAAAAATGTGCAACGTGATAACTAAGAAACAATCAAATGTGTTTGAGAAGTAATTCAAGAATCTGTCTTTGAGTAGTAGTTGTTCTAGAACTTCAGGGGTGAGAGGAGGAAGTCTTCTCACACCCAGTATTTCAGAAATTATTGCAAAACTCAGGTTGACATCACCCCTCCAGAGGAAACTAGCTTCGCAAAGGCGGAATCGCCACCATGATGTAGGCCCTTCGAAGTTTGGTTCCCGTTTTCGTTTGCTACCTGACATATGCTATTTAGAGGAATATTAACATTGAAAACATGGAAATTACTTGAACGTGGTACATATATCCACACGGCACAATAGAACATAGAAACACGAAATGTACTGGGAATATGAAGTGGGTGAAGGCATGGACAGTCAACACCTGTGGACCTACATTATGGCAGCAAATCTGCTAGCCACAGCGGCGCTTTCCTGCGAATGATGGCATGTGAATAAACTCTACTATGTTTCAGCATTCAACAGCAGGAATCTGCACGGCTCATTGTGTCTTGAATACAATTTACATGAAGACACTTAATGCCTGTCTCTAACCTGCAGAAATATGCTGATTCTTTAATAGAGCCTGAAGTTTTAGGGTTTTACCCGATTCTTCCCTGAATTTGCGCCCCAAATTGAAGGTTGCCTCTTTAGGGTGAAACCCGATTTTTACCTGGCAAATTGCCCTCACTGGGATGTCTGTAGGAATGCATTAATTTACTTGTTTGGCAGAAAAATTCAGTTACATCACCATTTGTACCATACCACTACAGTTAGTTGAGTAACTGAGCCCGATTTCACCCCGAATTTAGCATACTAGAAGTTTTTTTCACCCGAATTCACATGAATTTAGAGCATGTGTTTATTTACCCGATTTTTACCCCCCGAATTTAGAAAAAAATATTTCCCGAAAACTTCAGGCTCTATTCTTTAAAGATTAGAACCTGTCACAGCAAATTCAAAACCTGTATATTAGAAATTTCTGCTCAGTGCAAAAACATACAGAGGGTTTCACCTAATCTGACACAAAATTCAATTTAAAGACCTACTGGAACTATCGGATGAATGCCATTGATATCAGGGGATATGTTGCCATTCCTTCTGAGCACTTTTATAAAATTCAATTTGCAAGAAATTGAATTTTCCCAACTGAACTCCAAAACTTGCCAGATCAATGAGAAGATGGCTAAGAAGCAAGCGAGCTGGTGAAGTTGATGCATAATGTAAAATCCTGGGTCTAGAAAACACAAAGAGACAGACATAACACAAAGTCTCCTCACACGTCAAGTCAAGTCAACCTCACAGTCACAAGCCAACCTCACTTTCTTTTCTTGTTTTTTTTTACAGAAACAAAGCACATGCAGGATTTACCCCATTCTAGCACAAAATGCATTTGCTACTACAGTGGTAACAAGATGGTAGAAATTGCAAAAACTGCCCTTTCGAGGAGCGCAAATTGGCTGCCGCACTCAGATCTTCGAAAGAAGCGATGGAACGAAGCCATGTACCTGCCCTTTCACTTTTCCTTTTCCAACCTCCTCCTGATAATGGCAGCATGGTCGCAACGCTAAGTTATCTGATAGAAGAGAGAGACGGAAACAGGAAAGGGTGGGTGACCGTTTTCCTGCTGCCACATCTCGCAGAACTGAACTTGGCCACTAATTTGCACTCTTTGAATAAACGGCTTTAGCAATTTTTTTTTTTTTCTGGCTATTACTTTTGTAGTAGTGAATTAATTTTATACCAGAATAGGGTAAATACTGCATGTGCTTCTTGTTTCTGTAAAAAAATGTGAGGGTGACTTTAAAAATGCTGGAGAACAATTGGGAAAACCGAATTTTTCGTTAAAGAAATTTGATAAAAGCCTCCGAACAATGGCAAAATCCCCTGAGATAAATTGGGTTGATCCCGTAATGTTCAAACAAGTAGATTGTTATATAGAATTTTATGAGACGTTAGGTAAAACACCCTCTATAACTGGTGTGTCAAATACTTCACTGCATGTGTCACACTAGTTTTGAGGAGATTTTTGAATGAAGAAAAATTTATTTGTCATGCTTTCAAGAAGTCACACATAGCTAATTACAGTTAACTGAGCTGTCACTGCAACTTCACTTATGCATGTCTCACTTCACTGACAGATTGATTGTTGGATTGACCTTGAATGATTTATTTTAACTTTCTAAAATAAGCATTCTTTTTACTTGTAAGATCTGTTCGTTGGTACACAGAGCGTATTTGCTAAGTACGTAGTATAGTTACACCTGTAAGTTAAAAGTCAGAGGAAATAAAATCAGTTCCCTTTGTGTGAACTGCAATCAAGTGTGTGAAGCAGAGTAGCTGGTACGTGTGATGTGGGTGAAGCAGCTCAAGGACAAGGAAAAGGAACGTGTCTGTGCTTGTTGTGTCCTTTGTCCTGGAGGTGTTTCTTTTACCATTAACTCTAATACCATAACCTCTGAGCAAAACGTGAATATAAAGGTTTAACACAATATACCTTGATTTTTGTAAACTCCTTGTCTGTGCAGTCGTCAAATCTTACACAGTATCCAACACTTTCTCCAACCAAGCATCCTACTTCTTCCGCTACTCGTCCAGCAAGCTACAAGGCATAAAAAGCAAAAACTATTAATCCAGAGGCGGCAGAGGTATCCGTTGCATGGAATAAGGCAAAGCATTTGACGAGGTATGTTGCAAAGTGGAGTGCCCAGTGGAAATCAAGCAGTAATTTATTTTCATCCAACATTGAG
The DNA here is from genome assembly GCF_037126465.1 of Ornithodoros turicata. Lineage (NCBI taxonomy): Eukaryota > Metazoa > Arthropoda > Arachnida > Ixodida > Argasidae > Ornithodoros > Ornithodoros turicata. The sequence continues at coordinate 45,315,777 of NC_088203.1, read as the reverse complement.
CCAACAGCCTGCACCACACCGCCAAAACTGAAACTGTACCGTCAGCTATCGTAGGTGCATATCACACATCGATAACAGGCAATAGAGTTTGGTGGACATGCAACCCATAAGATACACTACAAATGTGTTCTCAGTATGTGCGTGTTCTAAAGTACACCTGCTATGACAACAACATATTTGCTTGTCATAAGAAGAAGCTAAGAACTTCGTGCAGAGTTGTCCTGAGGCCAACTTCCGCCTGGGGCAGTATGATCGTGCTGCTCCACCCTCCCCTTCTCAAAGCACTGTCCAAAGACAGCGCAACAGTCAGAAAGAAAAGCAGAGGCATAATATTTTCACGACTATGCTTGCGTTTGCTGACCAGAGCGAGGGAGGATCTGCCTCCTGGATGCAGGCCAATGGGAGGACACGGAGGGCAGGCACTTCCCAACCCTCTGCTCTTGCCTAAGAGATGGCGTAGCATTGCTGTTGTTTCGCGCGTCGCGAGGCTTCTGCCATGGCGCACCAATCTAATCAACTGCTTCGCTGTCCGTTAACCGGCGTACACGCGACTCCCACTCGGCCTCGTTCCCATGTTGATGGACGGCGAAGCCATAGGTTAGATTGGTGCGCCATGGCAGAGGCCTTGCGGCAGGCGAAACAACTGTAACGCTGTGCCATCTCTTAGGCAAGAGCAGAGGGTTGGGAAGTGCCTGCCCTCCGCGTCCTCCTATTGGCCGGCATTCAGAAGGCAGAGACTCCCTTGCTCTTGGTGAGCAAATGTAAGGATAGTCATTTACACCTGCTGTTGTGGTGTAGTGGCAGCATATCAGACTGGAAATCAGATGGCCCAGGTTGGAATCCTGGCATCAGCATCTTTTTCCCCCCCCCGAGTTGCTCGATTTAACATCTTTTATTGGTATTTCGTACTTCATTTAGATAGGGTTTCACTGTTTGGCCTTGACTGACCCAGTGGAGGAACCAAGGGGGGGGGGGGGGGGATCGCCCCTCCCAAAACGTCTGTGGGTTTTCCTCTCTCCCCTCCCCAACTATGCGCTTTAACAGAGAGACCCCCCCCCCCCAATCCTTCCAAATGAGTGTCTGGACCTGCCCAATCATCACACCCAGGATACCTAGAAAAAAAGAAGAAGTGATTGGTGGAGGAGCCCTGCCATCCAGTGTCCGTTCTCGTGAGGGCACCTGGGGCTGATAGCTCCTTTGCGAACTACTTTCTCCGTTTGGAGTGTTTATAATTTACAGACAATTTCTTTACTCGCAGTCTTTGCAAGTGCTAAAAGAAAGTCAAATCACTCTGTTGGTAATGTAGAACATTTTGTCATAGCACAAGTAAAGGATGAATTGAACACCAGTAGATAACAAATATTGTCTGCCGCAGCTCTTTGAAATCTATACTCCACCACAGGGGTTTTCCTGTGGCACTGAGGCTAAGACCACTGCTTCACATACTGATATGGCTGCTACTCTTCTGGGTTGAGTGATGGCAATGGCTTGTCCTTTTCCAGCCCAGCCTGCTTCCATAAGGTACTGCGCACATAATATAGAAGGGTAGAAAATCCAGTGAACCAATAAGGAAATGTTAAGCGAAGCGCCTCAGGAAGACTACCAATTATTCTTCCTCAAGAAGACTGGAAAGGAACAGTATCTGTTTGAAATATTGTCGGCCCTTGTCCTGAGGCACTTCCTTTAACGTGCACGTGTATGGTAGTGTTTCACCATCGATGCACATGTTGCAATATGATATGTGTGATCTTTACCTGCGGGATTTGCGTACTTTTGCCACTGCCAGTCTCGCCTGTAATGATAAGCACCTGGTGCTTCTCCAAGAGGTACAGGATGTGGGTCCGATTCTGAACACAAACATTGATGTGTTATACACAGAGCCACGACATTGCAGCCAATCAATACAAAGGTAGAAAATGAAGAAACTTTTACAAACTGTAATTTAAAAAAACACAGACAAAAGAGGCACGCGCAGAAATAGAACGAACTGCGAACTCACGACTAAACTTCATTTTTGTAGACACATTTAAACACAGATGCCCCAAACCAGTCTAAGAGCTTCATACACCTCACACTGCGGTCGGAGGCAAGTTTTCAATAGAAGTCTCGTCAAAGAAGAGCAAACAGCCACCCTTTCTCTAATGCAATGCAAGGTGACCAGACGGGGAGGTGCATTTCATTAAAGCCGCATGTTCATGTAATCTAGTGTTAACACACCTTCCATCTACAGCATTAAATAGCACTTACTTTGAATACTGGGAGCCTCTCTCTCTGCTGGTGTATTGACAGAGATATATTTGGATTGTAAACAACTGAGGTATGCTCAGACTTTGAAGGCGTGTCCTCAACGATCCACTCATCGTTCCAGAAGTCTTTTCCACCTCGTCCTGTAGGATGCATAAGACACGTTTCACCGATGAAACGATTTCCCTGTGGACTAGACCACAAAATAGTTTTATGGACTACATCATTTTAGTTTGTGCGCGATTACTGCAGATGACACTTACGATCTGTGAGCATGCACCAGGGTGTATACCTGTAGCATACTGCACCTCACTTCATTTATTTAGTTGTTTTTCTCTCATCTCTAATCGCTCGTGGCAAAAAGGTGAACTGAGGAAACTGGGTAGCGTCAGCAACCACTGAACGTGCTGGAGTAGCGTATCACCGATAGCGATGAAACACTGTGACCATAATCATCACAGTAAAGTTGTTTTCACTGCTGCTCATCAACAAAACTACCACCTCGGCATGTGTGTAGAAAAAAATTTAGAAAAATAAGTGTTGGCATGGAAGGAACGAGAGCTTGTGAGAAGGTACCTCGCCAACTTGTAGCTGAACCATATCAAATATTTCGCAGGCAGGGTGTAGATCTGTATCGGACCATTGGCATCGTGAAACAACACCATGAGAAATTATGTTTTGCGGTTGGCCTGACCCACGTCGCACATGTGTCAGTTTGGGTGAATCAGAGAATAAATCACATTTTGATGTCCTGCTTGAACGTCACCTCTGCTAAGCACTTTAGTTAAGACCTTCCTTTGGGCATGTTGATACATATCAACGTCCTTGGTAGCGCTGAAATATACGGACGAACACAAGAAGACGAACAGATGCACGCTCTTTTACTGACACAGACTCCGGTATTTTACACATAAAAAATAAGAAAAATCCTTCTTAGTCAAGGTTAGGGACGGCATGCTGACACAAGTATCGCCACCTTTAAAAATAAAAAAAGGACTCCCATATCCCTTCCCATCTCGTTTGCTGTGTGATTTCCCGTTCCTCCGAATCCTGCGTGACATGTGCATTCTACCCATCATACGCTTCGCAAAGCGTTTTCCTAGCACGTACCTCCACTCGGTTTCAGGAATACTGGCTTATGCATGTTTTGCAGTATATTTACGTCATCCTAAGCACATTTTGCACAGCAACACATGACAGCAACAAGCATGATAATACACCGCTCATAGCGAAATTGCAAAATTCCCATATCGGACCCCCCTCCTGGGAACAAGGCTAACCGGAAGTCGCGCGTCGCTAGTAATAAATTGCGCTGTAATGTGCAAATTCTGTAGTGAGGTTAGGTTAGGTTAGGTCAGTACATTTTACACGCGCGGGGGGGGGGGTCCGGGGGGGGGGTTCCCCCCCCCGCAGTTGTTCGAGACTGTGCTCACTTCCGTCTAAGCCTCGTTCCCAGGGTTAGATCGGAGGGGGTCCAATGTGGGATTTCTGGCTCACTCCCGCTCATAGGCTCATAGACGGGAGGCGCTAGATCCTGAGGGGTATCATTCGTTGTGTTCGTACGCCTCGGCGGCGGTGGCTATGAATGTAGTGCACTGGTCAGCGCATGAAGACATCAATTGTTCTCAGTCGTCGGTGTCGCGCTGGCGTAGCTGGACGTGTGTGTGTTGTGCTTCTTGTTTCATGCTAATTACCACATGGAGGTAAGTAATTTTAGTTCCTTGATGTTTGTATTCCCGAATTTTTAGTGAAACATTCGCGCCCTGTTTCAGCTGTGGTGAAATCCGTTAAATCAGTTCAATTTCGGAAGATTTACAGGCAACAGTGCCGAATGATACTCCGATCAAATTTGGACAATCAAAAAACGTATATCTGTTCTCATATAGTCTTCGATAGCTTATAAATAGCCTCAGTGAGTGATTTAACGTGTGATACAGTTAGAATTTAGGGCTCAAACGCTTGCAGTGAAGAAGCAGTTACGAATGATACCCCTCAGGTTTTAAGCTCAGATCAAGTTGTAACAACCGAACGACATTTTCTAGTTCTCGTGCAGCTTTCGATAGCTTATAAAAGCCTCAGTGAGTGATTTAACGTGTAATACACTTAGAATTTAGCGCTCAGAACCATGCAGTGAAGCAGCAGTTACGAATGATACCCCTCAGGTTTTAAGCTCCGATCAAGTTGCAACAACCGAACGACGTTTTCCAGTTCTCGTGCACCTTTCGATAGCTTATAAAAGCCTCAGTGAGTGATTTAACGTGTGATACACTTAGAATTTAGCGCTCAAAACCCTGCAGTGAAGCAACAGTTACGAATGATACCCCTCAGGTTTTAAGCGCCGACCAAATTACAACAACCGAACGACGTTTTCCTGTTCTCGTGCAGCTTTCGATAGCTTATACAAGCCTCGGTGAATGATTCAGCGTGTGATACAGTTAGAATTTTGGGCCTCGAAACCCGGCGGTCAAGTAGCAGTTACGAATGATACCCCTCAGGTTTTAAGCTCTGATACAGTATCAACAACAGAACACAGCTTTCCTGTCCTCATATAGCCTTCGATAGCTTATAAAAGCCACAGTGAGTGATGTAGCATGTGATACAGTCAGAATTTAAGGCTGAGAAATCCGCAATCAAGCAGCGGTGTCGAGTGATACCGCTCAGGTTTTAAGCTCCGACCTGATTTGAACAACCAAACAACGTTTTCCTGTCCTCATATGGCCTTTGATAGCTTAGAAATGCCACAGTGAGTGATCCGATGGTTTTCTTTTCAAAAATTGGAGAGGATTTTATAAATGACACTGCCAAAATTTAAGGCTTGCAAATGATGATTACGGAGAATAAAATGCTATCCAGCATGTTAAAAGCTGCAAACTTGAAGCTTTTTGTTGCCTAAATACATTTCACCCTGTTGTTTCCAGGTGGAACCCCTGTAGCTGACCAGAAAGGCCAGGACTGTCAGATGCCATACATGAATTGGGTATGGGATAGGGAGAGAAGTATTGGGATTCTATTGGAGAACTTGCATACCCCTGCTTATGCTAGTCCTCACTAGGTCAACCAAAGCAGGCACACAATTGTTCTTGTGCTGAGCTGACAGATTTGTAACTGACATTGTTTACTTATAATTCTCAGTAATTTAACACTGCTGACAATTATGTTTTACTTTCAGTTCAAGGTCTTCAAACAGAGCTGACCCAGCAGAAGGCCTGTGGTGGCATACTGTAATCAAGTGTGCCACTCCCACGGGATTATTACATTGGCCTTTTGCATTCATGCCTGAATGCTGTCCAGGGCATCTCACAGGCACCAGCTGCGTGACGATGCCCTACCCCACGGATTGTCTTATGCCAACAGCGTGCTCCCGTAGGGAACAATGGACACTAGAAGATGGACTGTGGACATGCTAAGGAATTCTTCAGTAGCTTCATGGTGCACAGGAGAAGAAACAGCAGACCTGGACGAAGTAAACAAACGGCCCTTATCAGGGCCACCATATGTCTGCCACAATGGCTAGCGTTCTGCTGATAGAACAAACCCTGATGGTGATAGAAGATCACTGAACTAACCATAACTCAAGCACGATGGCTACAACAGTGCTGATAGAAAGCAATCATTGCAGTTGCAAATTCTATACATTTCGTTAAGCACTATATTTTTGATGACAGTAATATTTAGAGTTGAAGGAGTCATGTTCTGCCACTTTTTGGATGGTCAACGTATGCATCACAGAACATATTGCTAAGGTGAACATTATGTGGAACGGACTATAACTCCTGTTATTCATTCGCACAGAAAATATTAAGCAGAAAATGTCGAGGCTGTTGCGAGAGACCTGTACTATGTCTGTTCTATGTCTTTTGCAAAAGCTATCACCGTTTTTCGACAAAAGTGACGTGGAGAATGTACTGGATGCCTCCATTTTTCCCCTTTCTCTCCGTACTATACAGGTAGTTCTTTTTGTGTAGTATGTGTACTGTATTGCTGCCTTAGCTCACAGTTGGAAAAATAAGTATGGAAAATCAAAGAGAAAGAGCTAGCTGGCATATTCACAGTGGGTTATGGCTTCGGGTTTGCTATGTTGTGTTTAATGAGAAGTGCAGAAATTTGGGCCAGTTGGTACATAACTGCAAAAGGGAATAAGAGCATACAGACGGGACAATGGAGAAACAGAGCTGCTTACAACTAAACTATAATGATAGGAAACCCGACGCAGTCATGTGCGCAGGTGCATTGGTATCCCACCATGTCAAAACAACAAATACAGTGCTAGACAATTGTTAGAGAACACGTTCCGGCGCATTCCTTCCTTAGAGTGGCAGTGAATGGGACCGTACAGACTTAGACATGTGCGTATAGGTAGCCAAGTCACCTGTATGCAAGTCCGTACGGTACACCCCCCCCCCCCCCCCCCCCCCCCCCGGTTTTTTCCGAGGAACCACCACCGTGGGAAAACAGACACAAGTGCAAGTGGTAAATGTGAATCATGTGTCGCCCCCAAGATTTTTCTAGAATTTCTTTGAGAGATGTTCAAAATTTAGTTTGCAGTTTATTGAGTTTATATACGTATATCCAGCACCGCGAGTCCCGTAATTTCTGTCTTTTTTTTTATGATTCATTTGCTACAGCAATTCACATATAACATCGACTTAGTGAAAGTATACTTTATGTAGTAATTGTAATTTTAATGCTTTTCATATCTTAGGGCTCCTCTTTGTTCGGTTTTTCGATAGTGCTGTCTTCCGACTTTCCAGCTTTCTGATAGTTCGGTCTCATGATTTTCGGCCTTATATGATTGCCACTGCTCTTGAGCCCCGGATCCCGACAGCCTCGAAATACCCTTATCTCGTGACCACTTCTCCTTCCAACTGGTTACAAAAAGTGAAGTGTTCATAACCAAAGTATGTTGATATGCAGATTAAGTAGCTCCATTTTCCCTTCAGCCCATAAGGTAAATCCGTACCTTCCCACGCAGTTCAACAAAAGCTGTGTTCCCCTCGTACACGGCTAGACATCCACCTGTGCCCCCGTTTTTTCACCACCAAATCTTTTGAACCCCAATTCTCCGAATGTCTCATTTACCCGTACACCTTCTCTTTCCTGAGTCTTATGTGACGGTTGCTCACGTGATGCATTGTATTACTGTCTGGTTGTTTTGTGTTTACTTAGTTCTGGAAACCTGTTTTATTGTATCTGTTCACTTGGTATATATACTCGTGTCGCACTTAGTTGTGTAACCTGAAGAAGTGCAGTCTCTTGCACGAAAGTTCTTGTTCGAATAAATATTAGTTGCTCCTAACCGTTTTTCATATTAAGTAGAAAGGAAGAGAGGCAGATAAAAATGACAAAAACATAAGAGAAGGCGACAAGTTGTCTTCGATCAAGAATACTTCTTTATTGATACTAAGGTCACAAAATGATCAGGATGATCGGGTATGTTTAGGGCAAATCGTGCAACACAGTCCCCAAAGAAAATGACAAAAATATATACACAGTACCGATAGGATAGAGGTAGCAAGCGAGCTGGTGGTGTAGATCCATAACACGTACAGACAAGCTTTCTGTGTTTGTCGTTTTTTGTCCCCCAGTCTCCGGTTTTTAATTTAGAGATAACCATATATAAAGTAATTGAATCTCTGTATGCAGTAAGCAATCCATGCATGTAATGCAATCCCCTTTCGTGTATTTTTGCTGCAATGACATCCACATACCAGCATGTACCTGCCATAGAAAATTTAGGACCGTATTGCAATTTATTGACCTGTTACAGGAGGGTAAGAAACGAGAAATGTATGTGTGTCAGTCGGATGGGCAGTCAGATCTTGCCCTTTTTCTACACACGCATACAAATGATAGCTTAAATTGAACTGCGGCTTCCACTCGAAAAACACGTTCTTCCTAACTAACACGACTGTGTCGGCAGTGATACTGAGCCTTGTAATCGAAAAAAAAGAAAGAAAAAAAAACGTGAGCACTAATCTAATAAGTTATATTATGCTGGTCACCTACGATATTATCTTCAAGATTGTGCTCGTTTAGCAGCGCGATACGCTCGACACATGCTGCTCTGCAACGCACAGGTGGCTTCACCCCAAGGGCGGATCAAGAATTTTCCCGGGGGTGGGGGGGTCCGCTATGGACAAGTGCCAGGTGCATGCTGGGATTGGTCCATTGAACCCTATGTCCAAGCCTGGAATTGAGGGGGGAGGGTCTGGACATACGGACCCCCCCTAAATCCGCCCCTGCTTCACCCTACCTGGTTCTTCAGCAATCCAAGTACGACTTGTGAAAGCTGCTTGTATTTGCGCGATAACCCTGTGTGCATGCGGTGTTACATTGAAAAATGATATATCATGCTCACGGACAATTTCTGCTAAGTCACAGACCCCAAAAAACACAAACATATATGTTACACATTTTCCATTGCATTAGTCGAGGTAACCCGGCTGCAATCACTTTACCAAATACTCACTTGAAGTTTTCTCGGTTTGGGATTTTTCGACTTATCCCCTTCTTGCATGCAGGGGTTCAATTGTCAACTGAAGGGAAACAGTATACATGCCATCAGCACAAAGCTTGCCTGTCTGTATTTAAAATAAAACAAAAATGAAAGAAAAGAAACACACGGGGCACCAAATTTATGAACCAGAGCGGGACGAAGAATCTGTTAACAGTAAGAAGAGCAATGTGCTTCCCATGGAGAAAAACGACATTCCTATACCTAAACATTGTTCGGCCTAGTTGGGCCGAGCTTGCGAAGAAGAGGGTTCGGCCAAGCTTTCATTGACATCGGCCTTACTCGGGCCAACTGAATACCGCCAACTTTGGGGCAGTATGTGACAGACCGTCCTAACAAACACGGGGACCAACATGCATTGCCGTTGGGGCCATTGTATAGAACCAAGCTTGGTTTCTAGTCGGGCATTAGTTGGCTAGATAGCGTCCCATGAGGCACCAGCAATGACGGGCCAAGTATGGTCCAAATATAATAAGATTATCAACCAACCATGGTTATGAGGTACCCCATGCATCTTCTGCACCCCTCTACGCGATATTCTATTCTATAACACCAGTGTGCCTTACAACTGTATCTGGCAGGTGTGTATATTGCAAAAATAAAATCCAAAGGTTGAAAGTGCTGCTGCTGGTCGTGTGTGGCGTGTCTTACCATCGTTTTGCCGCTATTGGAATAGATATGTATACGTACCAACCTGCTCGACAGCTGTTATTGTCAAAGGTTATACACATTACAAACGAGTAGGAAATGGAAATTCCTACTCGTTTAAGTAATGCTGTCCGTGTCACTATAGCTCAATGTATGAAGCTGGTTTGCACCTTGTCTGAAAATAATTTTGCAAGCTGAAGAAAAAATGTAGAAATGGACTTGTATACATCGAATTGAACTACATAGACTATATCGTTGGTCTGTTGTTTCGAGCAGCAGCTGCTGTTTTGGAGTTTCCTCTCAACGCTGGGCCAATATTGGCCCGCATTTATATGCCGGGGTTTGGGGGTTTAACCCCCCCCCCCCCAAAAAAAAAAATGTAAGTTTGGTTAGTGCATTTGGAAGAGGGAGATCATAATGAAATCCTCCTCACCCATGTAAAGTTCCCATAGAACTCCTCCATAAATATTTTTGGGCTAGGCCACTGCTTTGAGCCCAACGCAGTTTACTGCCTTCGCAGGTGACAATATGACGACGTCAGCCCAAGTTGCAGCGACTTGTGCCAACCAAATACTGATCTCCGGCAGATTTTAGGCAATTTTCACTTGGACTTTTTGTCTAGCTGGAGACAAGGCTATTGAAAGATGTAACATTTCCTTGAGTTTGAAGAACACAGAAGACGACGAGGACGATATACAAGACTCAATAACTCAAATACGAACTTTAAAAAAAAATGTTATAGAGTACATCAGTTCTCTTGCATTATATTAATTTGTTCATACATGATCATTGTTTTGAATATAGTAGTGTGGTATTGCAGCGAAATTGTAAAAGCTCCTCGTGACATATCGCACCCGGACTGTTTCCACACGCGTGTCAACTTGTATTCTTCGAAATCTGAAGTACTCCTCATATATATTCTTGATACCTTTAACTTTTTACTGCAGAACCGGTTCCGAAGCGTTGCGTGCCTGTACATTAGAAGAAAAAAAAAAAAAGAAAAAAAAGCGAAAAACAAAAAAGAGCTAGGAAAGTGTACAGTTTGGTGGAAGATGCCAGAAAACTGTGATTGCGGGAAGACATTACATAAGAAATAATTGTTGTACATGTATATTTTTCCTTTTATTAAATCGGTTGGACGTTCGGCGTCGTGGTGTATATCTCTCTCTTTCTTTGTGCTGTTTTTACACCGTACCAACTACCCCAAGTGTCTGCCTTACTTTGGATGCATTTGTAAATTTGAAACTTGGTGTGTTTTATTATTCGTCTCCGGCTAACCTGACACGATATACTTTCAGTGAATAGCAGCACGACGCTCTTAAGTTGACCACCTGGCCATGTTTTCTACCAAATTCTCAAAATTTCTGGATTCTGCAGAGGATTTGACAAACCCGGATTTGAAATGGGATTTGATTTGGCATGAAAAAAGGCAAATAAGCAAGAGAGATGCTTCACTTTGTTTTCCATAATATTAAACGGGCTAGTACTCGAGTTAAAAGGGATGCATACATTACTATGGTTCGCCCTACTTTGGATTGTGCATGTACAGTATGGGATCCGCACGAAATGTTTTTAATTCAGGAGAGGGTTCAGAATATTGCGGCCAGATGAGTTGCATGGATGTTAGTATAAGCGAGATAAAGTCAAGATTAGGTTGGGATAGTTTGTCGACAAGGAGACAACAGTTACGTTTGCAATTTTCAGATAATATTATTCATGATAAAATTAGTATATGACAAAGGAATCTCCATCGTACATATCGAGATTGATCATTGCAGGAAAATTCAGCCCAACGGATGTATAGAGCTTATTTTTTCGGGATCTGAGTACCTGTTGTCTAAGAAATGTGTGCTTTTTAATTTTTCTTTTTGTATGCTGTACTTATTGCTTACTTTTATTTGTATGTATCCCCGCCACAGTAATGTCGTAAGGCGTTGTTGCGTAAGAGCAGAAATAAATAGATACAGAAAAGAAAAACTATAATTCTGGATACATAATGACTTCATTTGCTTCTCGAAAATAAAGACTTGACTTGAATCCGATTTGTTCCATCAAATCCATATCACTGGCGTGAGGTGCCTCATGATGACCCATGACAAACATAGCGGTGATACAAATGCTGACAAATTACAAAGTGCTTCGCATGCTTCAGATACACTTTCAACGTTTCGAATATGAGCGGGCTTCTATAGCCATGACGGCTTCAACCGGTTTCAACGACTTCAACCTTCAACACATAAACCCAACACACTACAAAGCAGGCAAAAAGTTCCCAGTATTTCAACAATGCGAAAAATATCGACCGTGCAACATTCGTGTGAAAGCACAGGCCTATTAATAAACAGTACAACAAAAATAGATGAAATTAAAATAATGGCTTCATTTTTCCCGCGGAGGTAACTAGAATGCAAGGCGTCCCACGCAGCAGCCAATGAGAAGTAGGAGCTACATTTTTGCGCGGAAGCACCTGGAAGAGTGAGTGACGCGGCAATGATACCCCTCAGGATCTAGCGTCTTGTCTCATAGACACCGCTAGCCATGCGCCATTCGTAAACAACGGTGATGGATTGGACTGGATTGGGCAATCAGCCGATTATTGTACCAATTCGTATCCATCACAATCCACCATTATCCATTATGGCACCGTTGGCTTGTTTATATGTGTGTTGAGCTTTGAGCTGTGTGTGAGCGAAACTTTAATTTTCCACGAAGGCTTCTAGTTTCTGCGAACGACAAAACAACAGACGAAGCTGCAAGATGCCACGGATTATGATCAAAGGCGGTGTTTGGAGGAACACCGAAGTAAGAAATATTTTTCGTAACATTAAAACTAGGCTTAATAAGCTTCAGCTTCACTCACAAAAATCGGAAGTACTGAAGCTGTCGTTTCAAGCGACTCAGGTTACGCAAAAGCAGAAAATGTACAGATTCATGAAAGAAATCATCTGCTGGTACACGAAGCAAAAACATGCATTGTCAACAGCGGCCCTGCGACTGTGCACTTAAACGAAGCTTTGCGATGTTTGCTACGCATGTTCGCTACGCAGTACCCGGAATCATGTTGAACGGAGGAGTAGATTTGCGTCTGTCATGTATGCATTTGTGTGTTCTATTGTCACACACAGTGATTACACGTAGTCCTGGGTTAAGTAGAGCTACGTTGACTCATAAATGTACCAGTACCATACAGTGATGCTCTACTATGAGACCATGATCGGATTTGACTCCTTTTATTGCAGTAATTTAACTCTTATTTTAGGCATCTAGTGTAGAATGATGAACTTTCCGAACTTGGACATGTTCTGTGATGAGTTTTATCACTTCTATGCAACCTAAAGAAGCTGTATGACTATATGAATCCATGCTTGTCCTTCTCTAGGATGAAATTCTGAAAGCAGCTGTAATGAAATATGGCAAAAACCAGTGGTCTCGGATTGCATCCCTGCTACACCGGAAATCAGCAAAGCAGTGCAAAGCCAGATGGTGAGTTTTTCAAATTATGAACTCGCTTAAAATAGGAATAGGAGGCAAGCAAGCTGGTGTGTACGGTCAGACGGCAGCACCGCCTTGAGTTTGAGGAGCAGGGTGCAACACGGGGACAGTGTTTCATTGTTGTTGTTTTTTTTTCTCTCTCTCTCTCACTTCTGGATGCGGTGCAAGCAGTTTTGTCTCAATCTCTGAGTTGCACGGTTACATTGTGTGCATTCTCGAGTGAAAGTGACGGGTAAACCGACAGACTTATTCGAATGAATCTGAGCTTCACTGAACACACCAGAGGGTACAGTTACACCCTTCCGTTACGAACAATACTGCCAGGGTGAGTAAGACCAAATGGAAGAGGGGGAAGAATAGCTAAGAAATTGGAGAGAGAGAAAGGAGATGGTGAAAGAGAGGCGAACGAGATGAAACACTATTTCAGCAGAGCACACGAAAGCCTACTGTTAATTATTATTCTTGAGCTGTTCATCTTTAGATATTCACAGAAAGCAAGACTTGCAAATGGGAAGACTTTTCCCACCATAGCAGAGTTGGTCCCGTCCCAAATTTATCATGGGCTCATTGAATTTGCCCAAACTTCTCCACGAAACACCTTCCATGGTAAAGTACTTGCAAAACGTCGATATTGCCATTCCACCGGCACAGGCGGCAAATAACCGATCAGGTGGCAATCCTGCCAGTAGGACATGTTTTTGTTGATAACTCAATGTAATCGGCCACCTCTTACATTTATTTATTTATGACAATACCTCAAATGCCCATGAATGGCTGTTACATGAGGGATTAACAAATGTATACAAAACATAACAGAACCGCAAAACATAACTTGAGGTAGTTAGACAACTGGAGGCAAAAAAGAAACAAATAAAGAGTCTGAAACAGAAACAAGCAGCTGGGGAAGGTCATTCCAATCAATAATAGGGAGTGCAAAAAAACAAATCTGTAGTAAAAGGGGAATGAACTAGAAACAGTATGATCAATGCATACTGTAAAACCTTGAGACTAGGGAACACCAAAGGACAGACACAACGCGATTTTTTCGATACAATCAATTTTACAGAGATGATCAGTCCTGGGAGAGATGTGGTGTGCCGGGGCTGAGGAGGAGGGGCGTATAAAACTCGATCGTAATGAAACTTGCGAGAAAGACGTAAACGGAAAAATCTTCGACGAAGTGAAAGCAAGGGTAAGTCGAGCAAAGATTTAAGGAGAGTGATACTTCAGGGATAAGAGTAATTAGATAAAATGGAGCATGTAGCATGGTTTTTGGACCGACTCCAGTAGATTAATAAGATTGTCCAGATAGGGGTCTCAGACACTGGAGGCGTACTCAAGTTTGGGTCTGATTAACGTTCGGTACGCAAGAAGTTTGACAGAGGGAGGTGCTAGTTTGAGGTTCCTACGGAGATGACCTAGACTTCAATTGGCATTACTTACAACAGTATAGATGTGATTGGACCAGGAATGGAATGTGATTAGACCAGGAATTAGTGGAGAGGTAAAGACCTAGATATTTATAAGAGTTGGACGGTGAAACAGGACAGAGACCAGCATTGACTGTATATAGTAAAGGCGATTTAGAATGAGAAAAGGGGGGAAAACATTTAGAAGCACTAAGGGGAAGAAGATTTTTGACATTAAGATATTTAATATGTTTTGCAGTCCCGATAAGGATAGGGTCATCTCATCTCATAAGGACAGTAGCATGCTTTTCTGTTGGTACCGAGCACAAAATACCCACGTAATTACTGAGCCCCCAACTTGGGCATGCCGGTATTGGTAGTTTTTTTATCACATTTTTTATGCGCATTGGCTTCAGTAGCACAACAGGCACAAATGAGATGGACACAGCCACCACAGAGCAAATGAGCGTAACACTTGGCCATGCTGCTTAGAGGAAGATGGGAGCCATTCCGACCAATCAATGGGACAAAAACATTTAATATGAGGAGAAGAGAAAATGATCAACCAAGCAATGTACCCGTATTATTATACCCTATATATATGTATATGTACCCTATTTTAATGCACCTCTGAATGTAACACAAAGGCATACTTCACTTCCAAAAGTCCAAAAATAACTGGATGCCGATTCTACTCCACGGATCACACACATGTGGCAACACTTGATTCTCTTTTCCACCCGCATGATTACCTTCCACTTAAAACGTGTTGCGTAGTGAAATGAACTAAAGTAACTGCTCCGAATATATGCTCCCTGAGGCTGAAACAAACACAACACGTGGGTTCAAGGCCCGTAAGAATGTCAACAGTTGAAATTTGTTCTTTCTAAAAGCGATAAAAACCCCCAGTGCGAGGGGACAATGAAAGGGACAGAGGACGGACACAGCACTGTACTACTGTACTATGCGTTTTTTATCACTTTCGGAATGGATCACCGACCCGCCCGGATTTTAACTTTCTTTCGATTTTTTTAATTTGTCCGTCGTCGAAAACACTAGACAGCTGCAGGAATCAACCATGCCCTGCTCAATTGCTGTTGCTTCCAGTCTTGGGTAGTAACTAAGTTATTTTTAACTTGTAACTGTAACTAGTTACTTTTGGGGGTAACTAGTTACATTTCCAGAGAAGTAGCTTTTAACTGTAACTAGTTACTATTTCTGTGAAAGTAACTGCAAAATGTAACTAGTTACTCGAATAAATGTCGTTCCTTTTTTTTTCTTTTCTCTACCTTCCCCTACTTCCTCGTAACAGTGTCTTCCTTCCTTATATCCGTAATCGGTATTTGCCCCGTGCCTTGGGCTCTTCACCAAGCAGGGAATTCCAGCTTTGCGAACAGAAATTAGTTGAAGTTAGTGACCCTCAACGGTCGGAGTGAGTCATATGTGAGTAATAGTGTCACTGCCCTAGCACGGGATCCTGCCTCCTGTGGACATGGACAAGGGAATGATTATGCACAAAGAGAAACTTTCCGGTCAGCTCACTTGCGCTCCGATCAGTGCAGTGGCTAAGCATGCTCCAGTTGCTACTACCACAAGCTTCCGTGGCCGGTCTATGAAGCAACCTTCGAGCTTTTATCATGGAAGGACGAGAATAATTTAACTGTAAAGTGCAAGCTATGGAATAAGACGTACTCGGCAAGCACGACGTTAAATTCAGACCTGAAAAAGCATCTTGAGGCGAGTTCCTTGTTCTTGCGTATGTCTCTCTCTCTCTTCATGTTACGAAACATGTGCGTGTCACCGTGCTGTTCTTTTTCACCGCGATGCACCAGGTCGCATGCGCATGTCGTATTTTTCAGTGTGGGATAACCGCGTATTAACTTATACTGCTTCTGGTTAAGTTCAAGACAATTTTTATTGCACTTCAGTAAATGTTAATAAAGTGATGTTTTTAACAATTGTATCACCCTCTCATGGTCATTTTTATAAAAAGTAACTGTAATGTAACTAAGTTACTTTCTCCCAGTAACTGTAACTAGTTACTCAACCAAGAAAATTACTATAACTGTAACTTAGTTACTATTTTTGGCACATAAACTGTAACTGTAACTCAGTTACTTTTTATAAATAACTTACCTAAGACTGGTTGCTTCATCCCTGTATTATATGTAGAGCGTGGATAAATATAAAAAAAAAAAACTCCCAAAATATGCACGCAACTATGCACTGAAAATCTTCCAATATTGAGTAAAAACTCTCAGTATATATGGGCAATGGTTTTCATTGTTCTTAATATAAAAGCAATGCACCAAATGCCTATATTTTTTTTAAGTGAGTATTTTTTTAGGGATAACGCAGTAAAATAACGCCACCTTTGTTCTGCACTACACGACAAAGAATACTTGCGCCACAGATGTAAATCATGGAGCCGAAGGCTTTGCATTCGTGGTTGATCAAATAGCATAAACGCCAGCTAGCTGGTGGATGAAACCTATGACGAAACAAGCCTGAGCATGTGCAACACGAGAAACACAAACATACACGTATGTTCGTGTCTTTCGTGTTGCCCATGCTCAGGCTTGTTTTGTCATGGCTTTGCATTCAGCACTGCATCATACCAATTAAAACGCGAACGCCCACCTGTCTTTGTAACAGTGATGTGAAATACATGCGAAAGACAACCCAGCGTCTTCCCGAAACCAGCAAAACGATCCATGAAAAAGAAGTAAGCTCTTGCACTTGAAAATATGGCAGGATATGCACTTTTCATGCACTTCAATGCAAAATATGCACCAGTGCGCAAGACATTCATCTATATATGCACCATAGAACCCTTCTGACTGGTGCCAAGCCAAGACCAAAGGTGCTTTTTCATTGTCCAGATATGAAAACATATCGAGAAGAGAAACATTAATTTGCGTGAAAATTTGCGCTCTAGTTGTATGTATTGTGTATGTATGTGTGCGTGCATCTGTGTGTGCGTGTTTGTGTCTGAGAGAGAGAGAAGAAATGTAGGGGAGTATGTGGAGTGAGGGGATGCATGCCCCATTACTTGAATGAGGTGCTTTGGTAAGTCATCACAAGGCACATGCCAGCATAGTCTAGTGCTTAACGCACTCGACCGACAATCGAACGGTCAGTGGTTCGATTCCGGATGCTGTCTGTCTTTTTTTACCAATGCGAAATTTCAGTTGTTCGTAGTGAAACCACGTTGGAGGCAAGTCTTTAGACCTGCCAATGCCCAAAGGCACCAAGCCGAGCAGCATGGCAGACACAGTCCTGCTACGGCATGCTGCATTACTTGTCTTATGCTTCCTTGTGTACTACGTCGTGAACCATCTCAACTGAATGCTGTCACACCATGCCAAACGCAGAGAATGCTTCAGTTTAGTGCAAAACATGCCCACCAGTGCAGCTTGCTCGTCCCACATGCATGAAGTGCGTCTGAAACTCATGAACAGAACAAAAAATAAGCACGGTCATCCAGAAGTGATGTCTATGGCAATGTGTCTGGACATAAGTAAAAACAGAAAGCTGGGCGAGTTGGTGAGGCATAATTCAACATCCAAAGGAGTGCACGCAGAGCACAAGAAAGACATAAACACGTAAAAGTGCTTTGCCAAGTCTATGGAGATGATTGCAAGATACATGAGGATTTTTAGAGGACATTTTGAGTGAAAAAATGTGCTCATTACAATCCTGCTAATATGGTGTTTCAGTTACAACGCACGCGCAGATTTTATCGTTCTCTGCAGTTTTGGTTTCCTGGTGGAGATCTGTAGAAAGCTTAGCTCATTTAGACTTGCTAGCTCAAGAGAAGCTTGTAGGACGGACCAGTGTACGATCCAACCCCTGAATGGTTTTGCTGAGGAATCAAAGAGAATGTTCACCCATTGGGCAAGGAGTAGATGGTGACTGTAGAACACAAAAACTGGAGAAGTAACATGGCCTCCAGTGCAGTCTGCAAGCAGATTGTTTTGTTGTGGTTCATTATATTTCCAGATATTATTGTGAAAAGCTTTCCAGTCCCACAAACGTTTGAAATTATACAGTACTGTAGAAGTATTGAAGAAGGACTCAGAGCCCATTCGTAAAGGTCCATTTATTTGGGTGATGATCACAAAAGTACAGTTTGAAGCCACTATCTCACGCAGAAGATGTCGGACCATCATGCACGATTCTCCCTCTTTTCACCTGGTTTTGAGGCAGGTACTACAGACGGGTACTTGAATGTCGAGATCAAACCTTGCATAATTGATGCAGCCCTTATGTGACACTACATTATTGTTTCAAAAGAGTGAGTTAATTATGCGAGTAAATACGGTAATCCCCTACGATATCCAAACAACACAAGCAGACAAACGAGTCTTATCCTATTTACATAGTACACTAACACCTGCACGTACAGAGTATATAAGTATTCCAGTTTGCTTCTAACATTTTTGTGTTCTCTCATTTATACCTCACATCAGTCTTATGTTTGCGTGTCTTGGGTATTCTTCATCACCCAAATCTATGGGTACTGGATGTTCTTGTGTCAACTTCAGTTGGTTCTGCAGTACAGTGTGGTATGGTCCTTTCTGTCTGTGCAGGTATGAATGGCTGGATCCAAGTATCAAGAAAACAGAATGGACCAGAGAAGAAGAGGAGAAGCTTTTACATCTGGCTAAGCTGATGCCCACCCAGTGGAGGACCATTGCACCCATCATTGGCCGCACAGCAGCTCAGTGTTTGGAACACTATGAGTACCTTCTGTACGTAAGATGTTCTTTGTTTTAAGCTTTCATCTTGTATCACCTGTGCTTTTGGAATCAAACAGATAAGTAACAGATAAACACCCCAAAACCACCTCAAACATAGAATACGGTCGAACTCCTCTTCAACGAAGTTCAGGAGACTATAGAAGCAATTCGTAGGAAAATTTGTTAAACAGGATATGCACCTTATGGGAGAAGTATGAGGTCACAGCATTATATGTAGCCAGAGTGAACTGGTTCGCAAGAGCATTCTAAAAAGTACTGTTGAAGGGGACCCCCTTTGCCCCCAAACGCGAAATTAACCTAAATTCCGACATATCGTATTTTCTCGTGTGAGGAGGGGCATGAGAGAGAGATGATGACCTAAGCAGAGAGGAGGAGGCGCGGGACTTCAGGAGGGAAAAGGAAACGGGAAATTGAGAGGGCACGTGTGGAACACTGTGTGACGGTGGACGGCGGTGGTTGGACGCAGGTGGGGATGGTGGACTGAACGGAAACCTGGATGTGCACGGCTGCGGTGCTGTTATTAAGTACGCGTGACTTCGAGACGACATTGTAAATAAAGAGTGCGTTGTGACACTCGAATCTAAGACGACCTCCGACTTCAGGGTACACAATTTTGGGGAAGAAAGTAAATGGGGGGAGATTGTGAGGCAGTATTAATAGTTGGAAACAATGCACAATACCATGTATTCATCACCGCTTTCTTGGCTGCTGTTTTTTCTGTCGTGGTCTGCCCACAGGCTATTTATTTATTTATTTATTTATTTATTTCCACACTGAGCACTATTGTGCTCCATTCTGTTCAAAGCATTAGACAAACTATGCTTTTCCAAAGCGTACACTACAACGTCCAAATGCACATCACAGCAAGCGTCCAAACGCACATCACAGCAAGCGTCCAAACGCACATCACAGCAAGCGTCCAAAATCCACTGCACGGGTGCAGTTCTTTCTCTCTCCCTGTTACTTCAGCTATCTTCGAACATTTACCTTATCGCCGCCAAATTGTTGCCACATTCAGTGGTGAAAGCGATAACTTTGCATTCAAACATTTGAACGCTGCAGTGACGATGCCATGACAGCCTGTCTTCATTTGCATTGCACTGTAATTTCGCGCTGAGTGGCGCTGACAACCGCAACACGTGGTGTCAGTCGCGCTGCGCCATTGGCCCGATCCTGTCACCGTCTCCTGCCTCTTTGACCTCCTTGTGGCGTGGACTGTGCGGATGTTCGAATCTAAGACGACCCCCAACATTAAAATGCAGGATTAAAAAAAAAAAGGTGGGCTTATATTAGAGGAAATACGATAATTGCTATGTAAGCGTAATTGTTCTCTGTCGAGTTACCCCACTCATCGGGATTTCAGTGTAGTTCCTTGGTGTCTGCATCTGCCACGAACAGGTACCACAGCTGGGTCTTGACTAAAATTCACTATGTCAGTAATTTCGTTTTTTTTTTTGCTATGCAAGATGGAAAGCTTGAGACTATTAGCCCTTTCTGGGGAACCTGTTTTATGTGTATATCATGTGTAAGGTTCAGTGTTTTCGGTTTTTATTTTTGGGTGGATTCGGCGTATGTTCTTCGATGCTTATTGATTTTCACGAAATCGGCGTTTTTCGATGTCTTTCCTGGCGCGTACATCGTTTACCCAACAGTTATCGGCAAACAGGAATCGCAATGTAATTTCCAAACAACGCTTATTCAACATGGCGTTGTTTGCTGCGGTGGCGTTTTACGGCTAACTAAGAAGTAAACAGACATTTTTCGCAACCATCGTATTTCTGTATGGTTTTCTGATCTGCATCAACAACTTGCTGGGCATGTGCAGCAATTTATCTTTGTCATGTCCTGGAATGTCCCTCCCTATTCGATGTTTTTCGATTAAGACCGAAAACGCGGAACCCTAATCATGTGCCAGCATTGCAGTTACCATGCAGCGTCCTTTTCTCAATTTCTTTGAAAGTATATTGTGTAACACGCTACCATTTCAAACGTGTATTGATGCACGAGGAGAAGCGAACCAAATAATCTCTGTGGTACTCCTTTCATTTATGGTCATACAATGAGAAGGTGTGGAACTGTATTTAAACAGAGACCAGGCTCAGAAGAAAGAGGAGGATGGAGATGCCTTGGATGATCCCCGGAAATTGAAGCCGGGTGAGATCGACCCAAATCCAGAAACCAAGCCTGCTCGGCCAGATCCAAAGGACATGGACGAGGACGGTATGTACTCCTCTTACGCTTCGTTGATGGTTACTTTTGAGGCGGCATCTTGTGGCAACACTGAATCTTGTTTTCACTGGCGTTGGGAAACAGGTGACAGCACTTGCTCGCTTGCAACTGTCAGAAATCTCCTGGGTGGCATGGAAGATGTGCATAAATTGAAAATTCAATTTTTGCAGTAGAAAAGCCAAATGAAGGAACCTATATGACGACACTTTCCAGTTTGCTTTTCTGAGAGCGTGATATGTTTGCCCTCACTAACACACATTAGCTGCGTTCATTGCAGAGTGTGCAACTTGCTATGCGCTTAGATGCAAAGTAGTGCAGCCTGTTCCCTTTTCACCATTCTGCCCTTTCCCACCTCAGTTTTTCAGCAGCCCTGGTTGTCAGCTGCATTTTATGAGTTGCTGTGGTTGTGTGCAACACAAAGGGAAAGTCTCTTGCCTGGAAATTAGGTTGTTGGTGTTCCTGTGCAAGACATTGTTACAAAGTATGATCTCTCTTTGAATGTGGCTCGGCTGACTGTTGCACACAGCAAACGTGG
Organism: Ornithodoros turicata; assembly: GCF_037126465.1. Taxonomy (NCBI): domain Eukaryota; kingdom Metazoa; phylum Arthropoda; class Arachnida; order Ixodida; family Argasidae; genus Ornithodoros; species Ornithodoros turicata. Next base: position 45,293,943 of record NC_088203.1, on the reverse strand, counting down.
ACACTAACGAAGTGGACAGGGACTCACAAATCCGCAAGTGAAGACTTTATTCCAAAATACAGAAGGGAGCAGAAATTGTGAAGAAGGTTCAAAGGAGGCTAACCAGAAAATGTGACCGGCTTCACGTAACCTCCAGCTTGCGTGCCTTTTACCAATGATGGCCACTAACTACTTCTACAGTAGTTTAACTATAACTACTAACTACTTTGTGATTGAGTAGTTTAACTAGTAGTTCAACTACTTTTCAGGGGAGTAGTTAAAACTACTTTTTTAACTCCTGCAATGTAGTTTAACTACATCTATAACTACTTAACGTTGTCCACCAACACCAATCCCTTGTAGTGTTCGTGGACACCTAAATATGAATCACAAGCAATAATAAACCTTGGCTCAAGCCATTGCTACGATCGTCAAATACAAAGCTTGCGGCGGGATTCTTTCTGTGGCTACGCGATAAACTAAGTTGCAAAATTATTTCGCAGCAAATGAGGCTTCACTAGACAAGCATTAAAAGTGAAGATTTAGTACACATGCACGACACAATTGCTCTGCACCTCCGTTCTCATCCAACAAGTAGGTCAGGATAAAATTCAGAAGCACAATGCTGCCGTAAAGCTTGCGGCAAAATCGGAAGTAGTTGGCACCTTCAGTAACCTAACTACTGTAGTTAACTACTTAAAATAGTAGTTTAACTAGTAGTTGCCACTACATTTCTGCAAGTAGTTGATGACTACTTTTTAACTACAATCAGGTAGTTTAACTAGTAGTTTAACTACATGTAGTTAGCTACTGGCCATCACTGCCTTTTACTGCTCTCTATATTCAGTAGAGAGTGCAATTGATGTAATCATCACTCCGGCAAGTTTGAAAGCTCCCATGATCTCTGCACGGGTCATCTTGTTGCCGGGTGAGCTTTAAAGGGGTTGTCACACTTTGATAGATGTGGTTCATTACATCATGCACACATTGTACTGCATGCTAAAGTACTAAGAAAAAGAGAATTATTCTACATCTCATAGTTGCTGACATAGAAACTGGAATAGCTCTGCCAGATCTTGCTAGATCCTGAACGTCTGTGCCATCTTGGGCATAAGCCGCTGAAACAGGACGAGGAATCACAAAACACACAGCAGCTCCTTGTTGTTCCTCGTCCTTGTCCTGTTTGGGCGGCTTATAGACCGTTTACAGCAGCCAGTTGCTTCGGGCGCTAATAGGTGGCGCCACAGTAGCCACACCATTGCTTGCCTTCTGCGAGTGCCTTTGCCTATGTGAGTGCTTCTGACCTTTTTTTGCCGCTGTGCTACAGTTCTGTGCAAAATCTGGAAAAGCAGAGGAAAGACTAGTTCCGTGATTGAGTGTAGAAACTGTGAGAGAGTGTAGAAACTGTTGATCGTGTCGGACGAAGCTGTTTGTTAAATTCACGAGCCGTAGCTATACAAAGACTGCCCGCGTTCGAGGTCTTTTGCAATGCACGGGTTTCCACAAAGAGAGAAAAACAAGCTGATTCGACAACGGTAGGTATCGAATCTTCAGAGGAAGGATTTCAAAGCGGGAAAGTCAGCGAGGGTAAGTAATGCAGCCCTCAAAGTGGCGCAGAATTTCTGTGTGAGCCCCAAACTCTGCTGGAAGCGTTGTCTGCTGCTTGTGAGAATAAACTTCCCCCATAGTAGCAGGGGTCACGTTCTTCGCAGTTGAACCGTTCCATGTACATGCATTGTCAGTGCACGAAGCACTCATGAGCCCCTTGTTTGTTGCCTGTACAACGTTGATGACCAGTGTACAAATATGACTGCACCTGCTGCTCAAACCCGCTTTATATGTGCATGTTGCCGCCAAAGTGGGCCCGAAGCGAGTCTCTGTACTACACGTTCTGCTCACTGTTTGTGTCGACCTGATGTCGGCCTTTAAAATTCATACACCATCGTTGCACTGGCACAGTACTACACCGACATGGCCGCTGTCAAACAGCTTCGTTCCCTTTGCAAATTCTCTGTATTTCAGCGCAGGCTTTCCGTCTCCCTCTAGCTCGTTGATCATGTGGCTGTATACATCTAAAATCAACAATAAAAGTATGCTACTTCATAACGACAACGTAACAGCCCTTACATGCATATCTTTCTCAGGTAGTTGTAACAACAAAATTATAAAACACTGAAGCTTTCCTTTAATGGTTACAAGCTTTCATGTACCGCAACTCTTGCGATAAAAAGCAAGAAATCACGATCTTACGATATTACACTATGAACGTACCCACAATGTAACGTATGCACGACAAAAGAAGAGGAAAAAAAAACGCCGAAATATGTAGTAAGTCAGTGGGGCCGATTATGTGGGACGCACGAGGACAGAAATATCACTCTAAATCAAGCAAATGCACTCACCTGACCGTTGAAGCTTCGGCCAAAGCCTCGTGACATCCTTCCATGCGGAATTCATTGCAAAAAGTTCAAAATCCGGGAAAGCGTCTCTGGGTTGCACCGCCGTATTACATGCGCCGTGTCAACAGGCAGCCGAAAGAGAAGGCAAGCAGTGGCGCGTAACGTCACGTGCGCTAAGATGGCGGCGCCAAGATAACTCTGCTGTAAACGGTCTATACACAAGATCAACTTCAGCCAACTATCCAGTCTACCCACTTTGATTATCTGTTCCACCTCCTTTGGCTTTGTGCTGCTGGCATCTACTTCGCAAAGCAGCATCCGATTCTCAGGGAAGAAAGCTGTGTAAGCCTTCCGGCTGTGTCAACCTGTCTGTGTTTTTTTTTCTGTACAGTCGCCGAGCGATTTTTCGGACTTCTGGGAGCCACTAAATCGGTCCAAATTATTGGGCAGTCAGAATTTTTAGTGAAATGCATAAATCCACTTTCAAAAGCCTTCGCTCACAACACTTAAAGTGACTTTTAAAAGGTGCATATATGTGTTTGCTTCACAGCGCAAATGCGCAACAACGTATCGCAGCAAATTTCAGCGAGTGCAGTGCCATCCTTGTATGCATGCATCAGTGTAGTCATCTCACCTTTTAAACCTTTCAGCGCGAAAAGTGATTGTTTTAAATTTTCTTTCTTCCCGCAGACTGTCCTGGAATGGAATGAGCTACCACAGGCGATAATGAATAGTCCTACGGTTGAGAATTTCTGTAAACTGATAGCGACAGTTCTGAATTAATGTCTTCTGTTATCACTTTTTGTTGACCTTGTGTGTTTACCTTAAGTGTTATGTATCCTACCCTACTTAGTAGTAGTAGTATGAATAAATAAATAAAAATCTCAGCGAGGATGGCCATTGTGGACGGGAGTGCATCAACAACATCCTCGTCGCTGCAGGTTATTGCATTTTTTGTGTTCGGTGCCGAAGACAACATTGATGCTAACGATGCCTAAGCATCAAACCATGACCATTGACCAAACCAATCATTGATGAATTTGCATATCATGTCCCAATCAGATAAGAATTGCTTAATATCACATTCATCGCAACACCCAAACAGTGCACACCAATAATGTATTTGGTGTTTATCTGTCAGTGGGATGTAGCTCTTTTATTCAATTCCGATGGCTGGGGGCTCCTTCTTAAACGACTGTTGCGTCACTGCAGAGTTGGAGATGCTCTCGGAAGCCCGTGCCCGTCTTGCAAACACCCAGGGGAAGAAGGCAAAGCGCAAAGCCCGGGAGAAGCAGCTGGAGGAAGCGCGACGACTGGCAGCCCTGCAGAAGCGGCGGGAACTGCGTCTGGCGGGAATCCAGCTCCCTCCCCGGAGGCGCAGGCACCACGGCATAGATTACAATAAGGAGGTCCCATTTGAAAAGAAGCCAGCCCCTGGGCTCTATGACACATCGGAGGAGACCTATGACCCCATGGAAGCGGACTTCAGGAGACTTAGGCAGCAGCACTTGGATGGGGAAATGCGCTCAGAGAAAGAAGAGGTAAGACCAGGTAGTACTGTGCCAAGGTTTAGGTGTTCTTCATCAGCAGCATTTATACGATTTATACGAGACTGCTTATTGTCAAACTCATGGAGCTAACAAAGAGGACTACCGTGTCTGTAGCCAGTTTGCGCGCTAAATGATAACAACTTATGACATTTAGTGAAGGCAAGTGGATGCAAAAAAGTAAAAGAACTTGAAATAACTCGATGAAGAGAAACACTGTTGCAAATACTACATGGGTGTGTCAAATGAGGGCTTGATCTCTTACAAAGCCTGTTAACTAGGTTACCTCTTGCCTGTAGCTCCGTCGCTGCAATATTGTAGTGAAGCGAACAAACAAAGCAGCTGATGAAGGAACGAATAACCGAGAGACACGGGACCTTACATTTGTGTCTCATTCTGGTCTACGCTGGCAGTATGGTAACGATGCTAACAAACCCATCCTCCCATGTTCTAGTTCACATTCTAAGTTGGTTAACTTTGGGATCATTTCAAGTCTTCTAAATGCTGCATAATGTAAAAAACCCCGAGACTAGGGAACACGAAGGGACAGACACAACACGAAGTCTCAATGACTTCGTCTTGGTCTTGGTCTCAAGACTCGAAGTCTTGAGACTTCGTGTTGTGTCTGTCCCTTCGTGTTCCCTAGTCTCGGGGTTTTTTACATTGCATCATCTTCACCAGCTCGCTTGCTTCCTAGCCATTTTTTCTAAATGCTGCTTCGTCAAAAGGTTGTCTTCGTTGTGTTTCGTCAAGTATCTCACGACAGGTTAACAGACTTGTTCAAGCAGGTTATGACATGCAGTTGATTGCCTCCAGGGCTCTTATTCTCCTACGCAAGCTTCATGTTCGGCTAGACACCAACCATGAGAATGCCAATTCATCTTGTAGCGAAAGTAGCAGTTTATCCGAGCAGTCACCGCTTAGGGGTGGGCGCCTGTACGGGCGCTTTGCCTGCACAGAACGATGGGGCGCCAGCGAGGCGGTGGAGAGAAAGACATGAGGAAGAGACTGGAGGAAGAGGGGGAGAGAATGTAAGATGGCGGCATGACGTGTAACGCGTGTGTGACGGTGTTCGAGGCTTTTTCTGTGTTTAAACAGTTCACAGGCGTTTATCATATAATAATGTATCCCGGACGTCAATAAATTCATCCGGTGAGCGTTACAGTTGAGCTAGTGGGCCAACGTCTGATGAAGCCGTGATCAGCGACATAACAAGACGGTCATGCCGAAGAACAAAAGGAAGGTCTCCGATGAGGCGAACGCTCGTGAAGGCGACATCGCTGAGCTTCGTGCAAGCATGGCTACGCTTGAAAGCAAGGTGAGCCAGAAGATAGATGCTCTAGCACAGATATTGGACAAAATTGTCGCCCAAGAAGGCCAAAACGGCGGCCGACAGTCCAAAGTCCCGGGCGTTGATGCGTCTGTGCAATGCGATGCGGTTCAGGTAGAGAATCTCGGCGGCAAACGCCGACAGAAGGGGTGTTGGATATCCCCGCGTGTCGAGTGACGTGCACGCAAGAGTGGTTGCTACGGGAGTCCCTTTCGCTGCCCAGGTGGACGGGCAATCTAGCTTGAATGGAACTCCGGAGAGAGAATCACTGCTTGGTGCTCGATACCATCTGAACCCTGGTGAACGCCGCACGCAGCCGTGGACAAGGTGGGAGAGCAACGATGAGCCTTGGCGTTCAACTGAGGCCTCAAGACAGGGAGATAATGACAATTTGGAAGTGCCACGAGACTTCTTGGAGGGTCTCAAGTTCAACGGCAAAACCGACGACGCTTTGTTATTCCTACGTCGTGTAGAAGACGAGATAGAAACCTACGGCGTGTCCGACAGAGCAGCAATTGTAGCACTGCGCAAGCGTCTTGTAGGACATGCCCATGAGTGGGGACAGATGGCGGCTCGAACATTCCGTGACTGGGAGACATGGCGTCAAAAGTTTGTTGAGCGCTTCACGTCTACTCGGGGAATTGGAGAAGCACAGCTGGCTCTATCCCGCGTTGTAATGGCAAGCAATGAGCGCCCTGCGGACTATGTAGACCGCGTCCGTGCACTGGTACATCGAGCAGGATTTTGAGATTCGTCGCCGCAGTTCCTAACTACTATTTATGAGGGATTGCCAGCCCAGCTGCAGTGGCATACAGACGTCCGAGAGTGCACGACGGTGGAGCAGCTGACTCAGGTGTTGAATCGTTATTTTGATGCCTTAGATGATGTGACCCATCGCCAGAAAACAATGGGTAGTCTACCCGGACAGGAGAAGACACCCAAGAGGGAAAGAAAGGCAGCGGCAGAAAAGACTGATGACCAGGCTGACAAGTGTGCCCAGGTGTGATTGCTGAGCAACTTTTGAGTGTGTGGTTGTGTTTATTTGGCGGACCACGGAACGCTTTCGGAACCGTGTCCCGCTTTGGGGTGGGCGAATGTAGCGAAAGTAGCAGTTTATCCGAGCAGTCACCGCTTAGGGGTGGGCGCCTGTACGGGTGCTTTGCCTGCACAGAACGATGGGGCGCCAGCGAGGCGGCGGAGAGAAAGACATGAGGAAGAGACTGGAGGAAGAGGGGGAGAGAATGTAAGATGGCGGCATGACGTGTAACGCGTGTGTGACGGTGTTCGAGGCTTTTTCTGTGTTTAAGCAGTTTACAGGCGTTTATCATATAATAATGTATCCCGGACGTCAATAAATTATCCGGTGAGCGTTACAATCTTCCGACAAATTAGTTGTCATACCGTATTATCATTCTGTCTCCCATTTTATCTGTTGCGAGAGATTTTTGGTTGAAAGTGGTTTTTTCTAATGCTTTCAGGTTGAGTAGATTGACTCCATTCAATGTCGTGCCAAAAGGATGCACTGTAAAGCATAAGTCTGCGGTTGTACCATGCACATGTGCTGTTGTTTATTCTATTCCTTTAAGTTGTGGTTTTTGTTATGTTGGGCAGACTGGACGTTGTTTAAATGACCGCCTTCGAGAACACCAGCTAAATTTAAAAAAGAGCCATATCCCTAGCGAGCTAGTTGAACATCTTCGGCAATGAAGAAACTGTGAGCCCATTTTCAACGATACAGTGATTGTGTCTAGGGAAAGGGATAACTGGAAAAGACTTTTGAAAGAGACTGTGGCGGTAACGCAACGCGGGAACAGTGTAAATAGGCCATCCTTTATCCCTCTCCTTCCCCTCCGGGAGTTGTTAGGTATTAAGGAGGTTTGGTGTTATTAAATCCTTACTGTGTCTGAGAAGTCTTGTGCTTGTCTTCATGTCCTGTGTCTCTCGGTTATTCGTTCCTTCATCATCATGCACCAGTTAGCCTGCGCCCTATCTCTTTTATCAAACAAAGCAGCATTTTGTTACTCGAAGGAATGTGTGAGGTTCAGCTGCCTTGAGCGACATAGTTTCATGTTAGTGTAGCTGCTTGTTCTACGTCATGAAACCCTATGCAGTCGCCGAGCGATTTTTTGGACATGCTCGAATATTCGGACTCGTCCGTGGAACGGCTGTGGGTTCCAGAGAGTTGATGTATACGAACATCCAAAATTTCGGATGCCGTGCAGCCCCGTCTCTCAATATTTCGGACTCTGTTTTGCCCAACTAGCAAATTTCTCTCTTGGGGTGACGGAACATATTGGTATAATCTGAAATTCGTATCAAAAGAAACCAACCAACTAAAATATTGAGGCAAAAAAATAGGCAGTGAGTGTTCATTTTCTATTTCTCTGAGTAGAAGAGGTCTGTTGTAACACTTTTGCGTCTTCGTTTTTGTCCAGCGGCTTGATTGAAAAGGCCCAGCACGTGCTGTTCGCCTGCAGGTCACACGACAGCGCCGTAAAGCGAGCTTCACCTAAAGTATGCATGCGTTAGGTGAAGCCGACTTGAGAACTTGATGATGGCAGTACTTCTGTTAGTGTACAGTGACAAAATGTCGCTTCGGGAAATAGAACTTGACGTTATCAAGCAGGGCTGGAAGTGTGACAAATTTTTCCAGCCTACTAGTGCTTAGAAAAGTTTATTTTGAAGCGAAATTTGATTATTTATACTTTTGTGTGATCCCCGCTGAGTCCGAAAAATCGAACGGCAACTGTACCCTCTTTGCTCGATATAAAGCGACATTTTTATATATACTCAGATAGAACAATGTTTCTGTCCTGTGAGATCCTCACATACTGAAAGCAAAACCGAGGGCATTGCTTCTATGCTTCGTATTATGCGCTCACGTCCGTGTAGCTGTCAAACCATAAAGCTAATGGTTGCCAAATAGTCCTACTACATGATGTTCCCCTCTTTCTTTTTCCCAGCGAGAACGGCGCAAAGACAAGCAGAAGCTTAAACAGCGCAAGGAGAATGACGTCCCATCGTCCATGATGCCAGGCAGTGGAGAGCCGGCCCGCAAACGCAGTAAATTGGTCTTGCCTGAGCCACAGATCTCGGAGGCTGAACTGGAACAAGTGGTGAAACTTGGCAGGGCAAGTGAGGCAGCCCGTGAGACAGCCCAGGAGGCGGGACATAGGGCATCGGAGGCACTGCTGGCTGATTACAACAGCCTCACCCCATCTTCACTTCGCACACCCAAGTTACCTTCCTTGAGCAGAGATACTATACTCATGGTGAGTCAGTTCTTGTTGACCACCCATACTTTTTGTTTTTCCTTTGCTGCTGTGGGTGGCACAAAGAACAGTGAGCGTTCTTGGACAAAAAACATGAATTTAGCTTACCTATATCAAAGCTCAGATATGCAATAGCTATCTGAGCTGTAAGCCCTCTAGAAATGACTCAAGTCTTTCAGAAAGCTCGTAAGAGAATGAATGTGGTTGTTTTTACATTGCACGAATAAGTGTTACACCTCTACACACGTTGTACTCCTTACATCATGTAAGCAGAGCACTCTCCACGGGGCACTAGACAATCTCATTTCACTGCTCCTTTAAAAAGGTTCATGAGCTCATTAAAGGAATTTTGAGAGTTTTGAAATGGTTAAGGGGGTACGCGGGGATCAACTCGCGAAAAATGACAAAAAAAAAAAAAAAGGATTTTCTGGAAATAACATTTTTGGTGATAAAAATCTGTCTTCTATATGACCCCAAGTATTTTTGCTCAAATCCGCCTCAAAATGCCCCAAAACTCGTTTTTCCTGAGGCATGGTAGCGGGCAATATCGCGAAAATGACGAAAAATCGTCGTTTTTCAAACAGCCGTGTCTCGGGAATGACATCACCAGTACACATCGACAGTACTTTTAGTCCTCTTCAAAGTTCCCGCGCATCCGACCTTCTCCAGTGAGAAGCGCTCTGACGAAGAGGGAAGTTCCAAGGCCCTGAAGAGAGAAATCCGTGCCACGTGATTTGTGCGCGCGTTAAGATTGGCCGCTCCTCGCTTGCCCTCGGCAACCGGCTCCTCTGGCCACCGGAGTGTCTGCTCTTTCTCACGAGGGGATTGTGATCACAACTTTTAGTTTCTATTTCTTGCTGTGTTTTCGAACGTGGACAATTCTTACGATGGACAAACGAGTTTTGAAACGAAAGTATGACACCGTCCAGCATTTCGGAAGCTGAAAGCGGAAGCTGTTGACGACAAAGAAGAAAACAGCTTCTGTGCCGGAATTCGAAAGCAAGCGCTTTGTTGACGTGTTTAGCGGTGGTGATGTCGTCGAAACACGATGAAATACTTCTTTTGATGTTATTGTCGAAGCACTATCCAGTACTTCTTTCCATAATGCTGTGGAGGCTGTGCCATTCACGAGCTCAGGTCGCACAGTCCAAGTTCATTTGGAGTCATCGTTGGTGTTGGCGGTGGTGCGCCGCGGGAGTACAAGCGTCGTTGACTTCAGTGTCTGGCACTGAGCCAAAACTAATTTGTGAGGATCTCGACCATTGGCATTTCCAAGGCGTTCTCCAAGGGGTTTCCCCAAGTAGAGCTGAGGTGGTCGGAGGGGGGGGGCAAAGCTTGCAGTCCCCCCTCTCTCGCGCTCGCTACGCCTATGATCCCAACCCTAAGGAACTGCAGAACCCCTACGAGCATCTGTTATGCGAAGCTAACAAGAGCTAACAAGCTAACAAAAGCATTGGACACGAGTTTACTGCCTTGTCAGACTTTTGATGAAAGGCAAAAGCAGTCAAAGGGCATCAAACAAAGCGCCAGGAATGCAAGAGAACCTGTGCACAAAAGGACACAAAAGACTACACTGCTGGAGCCTTCTAATTTGCAGTAAAAAAGAGCGTGAAACTTTGCGCTTAATTTTTTCAAAACAACTTTTGGCTCTACCTGCTCTGCTTGTGAAACTGATATCTCCGTAACGACCCGGTCTATATCGGTGCGGTCTGTTTTCTTACAGTCACTGAACATTCCTAGAGGTCGTGACATTCTTATTTTTTCAGGTAAATCAATTTGTAAGTTTTGCTATCGTCATACGTTTCTATGCTAGATGCGTCAGTTGCGACCGCATGCAGAAAAATGAAAACCAAAAATTATCATGGTGGAAATTTTTAAAAAAATGTCACGACCTCAACCATACATTTGGGGATACACTTCAAGTTCAAGCTGTCTTCTATCACATTTTTCAAACTCTTCAGGCCTTTCACAAAATGCAAAGATTTTGTAACATGTAAAAATTTGTAAAAAAAAAGTTGTAGAGGTATCATAATATTGTTTGTGGTAAATTCATTTTAAATTCATATCAACGATGGTGCAAATTTTCATCATAATCTATTAAGAAACAAAAAAGTTTGTGTTGATCCCCACGTCCCCCCTTAAATGAGTGAATATTGGAAGGCCATGAACCATGTACAGTCCTGGACTAATTTTGTATACCTAGCTGACTCGTTTGTTTGGTAATGTACGATACAGATTGACATGGGCCGGGTTCGAGCCACCCATATCTGTTCGTCTCCGAGCTTTATTGGTGTCCCAGGATATTCCGGTGTGATTTTTGGGGCATCCCCTAGCGGGCGGGCGGGCATGGGCCCCGATCTTGAACTTTTATATAGCGATCATTATTGTTATGCAGTAAACTTCCATTATTTCGATCCTGAGGGGAATTAGAAGATTGAAATCTAATTAGCAGAAGGTCAAATTAAAGAATTGGCAAAAAAAATTAACGAGGTTAATGCAACTTTTATTAGCAAAGGCAGTCTGTGATCGTCTGCTGTCGTTTGTTTTTGAAATGCGCTTCCGAAAACATTCATGTAGAGCGTTGATGTGGTGGAAATCCCTTTCAGTGTTATCTTCACCACACAAAATAGAGCGCTCAACTTTTCGTTATTCTGAACGGCAAGATAAGTGCATGATTTCAGTGTGGTTTGTCACGAGGTCAGGTGCGATGACCAGTTGTGTTGTGTCTTTGAAATCCCAGCCTTGTGGAAAAGTTTTCACGCGACGTTTAGAGCGTGCCAACTTGAAAGAATAACGATAGCGAACGGTATGTTCAGTTCAGCATGAGGCCCGGTTAAGTCCGGCCTCAACGTCGCCCGCACTTGGTCCCTTACACTGTGTGCACTCTTGCAAAATTGTCTTCAGTTTCGCTTCCGCCATCTTCCGCGAGGCAGCACACGTTGTTGCTCACAGTATCAGCATCCAGTAAGTGTCTTACACACTTCAGCCCTCAACGTTGTTGTCCACTTCCACAAATGTCATCGAACCCGAGATGTCCTTTTGCAGCATCTTTGACAATGCTCTCTTGATGTTGATTGACAGCATTTTGTATCTGTCATGTGTTGCCATAACTTGGCGGAGTTGCTGGCTTTGTCTAGAAAACTGAAAACACCAACAGATTCCGCACAAAAGCCTGGTGAAACAGAAATCAGAGAAAAATGAAAAAGACGTTTTCTCCTCGCCTGGGATGATGTGCTCCATTGTCACTGCCTGCCGCCGAACTTGTCTGTTGCTGTGTGGGGTGCAACGCGGGTGCTTAGTACACGGACGGATCGCTCAAATTATACAATGTGGGCTGCTTTTACATTTGAAATAAACTTTTTTATCAATAGAAAAATATGGGCATTTGACACGGCCTTTCAACTCGATCGAATTAAGTGGGAAAATGAATTATCGGAACTCTACTCTACAGTCGAACCTCGACATAATGAAGGGGACCACAGTTTCTTTCGTTGGATCAAACATTTCATTACGTCAAGTCAGAAGTCGCGAAGACACACGCTGTACATAAGTGCTGATAACTCCTGCTACGATCCAGAAAAGTTTTTAGTGAAAAATGACGTGCTGCCGCACTCTTCGTCACTGCTGTAGGAGACATCACCATCATCCAAACAGAGTCCACGCTTCTTGAACGCGCGCATCACAAGGTCCCAAGGCAAGGCTGCTCACGCCGATGCCACCCACTTGCACACTTCCATGAGTGACGCCCTCTTCATCCTCCCGGCTGGAGTAAGCACATGATCGTCGCGCGCCAACCATTCATTGTACATCCGCTGCACGTGGTTCTTAAACGGCTTATTGACACTCACGTCGAGCGGCTACAGTTGACTAGTTAGTCCCCCGGGAATCACAAGCATGTCCGTTCCTGCATCACGGAGCACCTTCTTCACCTTTTCGGTAATGTGTCCGCGAAAGGAGTCAAGAACAAGCAGGTTCTTCGGTCGCAAGAGTGCTCCAGGTTGCAGGCACCAGACAAGACGAATCCATTCCGCAACCATCTCTTCATTCATGAAGCCTTTTTCGTTCGCCCGAACGATGACTTCTTTTGGAAATTGTTCACCTTTTGGCAGCGTCTTCCGTTTGAATACGATGTACGGCCTGAGCTTGGTGCCGTCAGCGAGGCACGTCAGCATTACCGTAAAACGCAACTTCTCGTTTCCCGACGAGAGAAAGCTCACTTCCCGGCTGCCTTTCGCTGCCACCGTAGTGTTGCTTGTCATGTCAAAAACCTCTGGCGTCTGGTCAGCATTGCCGGTTTGTCCGATCATGTAGTTTTGTTGGTCCCGGAGCTCCAGGAAATAATGGTGGAACGCCAACACTTTCTCCTCGTACGCCTCAGGAAGCTTTTGGGTGATCATGGTCTGTCGACGAAGGGCCAGCCCGTTCCGTCGCATGAAGTCTGTGACCCAGTGTCGACTTGCCTTGAACTGTGAGCCCAGAATGTTTTCTTCGTTGGCAAGGCGTCTTGCTTCAATGTGGATCATCTCGCAGCTCACCAAAAGTTTCCTGTCTCGCGTTTCTTCAACGAATGTTTTCAACTTTGCTTCAGGTGTCGGGTAACGTCCTGTCCTCTGAACCCACGGCGTGTTGCGCTGCAGTTGAAGATTACACCCCGTTGTTTTTGCCACTGACGCGCAACTCGTTTGGAGACACCGAACTCCCGTTTGGAAGCACAGTTGTTCGTTTCTTCAGCACAGAGGATGACACGCCGCTTGAAAGACGCAGAAAATGAACGCCAAACCTTCCCCATGATGTGCACGGTAGCGTCGCGTCTTGCGTTGGGTTTCGCTCCGCAGTTCTCCTTCTCTGCTCAAATGACGCATGCCATGTAGTCCAGAACGTGGACCCTGCATTCTCCCGGGTTTTCCCTCAAGTGCTCCTGAATTTAGGGCACCGCGAGAGCGTTGACCTACTTTTCAGTAGCTGATTTGGGAAACCTACATTCGGGCGGTAGGCTCCTCCCCTCCTCCCCTCCTATAGTTTCGTTTCTCACTTCTTTGTCACTTGTGTTGGCTTGTGGGATAGCGCCATGCCACCGTGTCCTGAACACCAAGGAGAAACTGGACATCGTCCATACCATCGATCAGTTTGCCAGAAAACAGGGACTTCTTGAACAGCTCGCCAGTAAAGTTGGTGGATTTGAAGCCGCGATCATTGCTGCAAGGCCACCTCTGTACGAAGCAAAAATAATGGACTATCTTGTTCCAGCGTGAATAAACTGCGATATCTATCCTCATTTTGTCGAACATGTCCCATTTTTCTTCCATTAGACAGGTACGTGGACTTGTATTTTGAGTTTTTGGTTAAGCCGTACTACCGCTTACTACGTAGTTTTTTCGCGTCCCCGCCAGGTTAACAAGGTTTCACTGTACTAGCAATGGCTTACGGACTATTCGTAGGAATACTCTATAAACAACTTTACACAGTGTATCAGGTCTGTACATTGCTTATGAAGCCTCACCCATTTTGCCACACTGTTGTAATTTATGCCCACCCTTCAAAGGGTTAACTGTGGCTTATTTTCTCTTGCATCCTTTGTTTCAAGAACACAAAATTGTTCTGTGTCAGACGATCAGTCTTGTTAACTTCCGCTCATGACAAACAGGAGTTCACAGTCTCCTTTTCCAAGTCATGTTACATAGCAACATACTGTTGTTTCTTACCGTGTTTCCACTCTCCACAAGATCTTTTGTGTGTGCATAGGAATCTATCACCCACACATTCCCACTTGTGTAGTTATTTAGTGAATATTACAAGTGACTGAATGTTAAAAACCGGGGAGCAGAAAGCTTATTTTGAAATCTTCTATTACTGGGACCTCATTTTTAGCAAGCACCTCAGCACTGTGGTATTGCATAAACCTGTCAACCAGTATTATTTGGGTTACTAATGGCGCACATTTGATGGGCTTTACAGGAAGCGCAGAATATAATGGCGCTGAGCAATGTTGATACTCCCTTGAAAGGAGGTCTCAACACACCTCTCCATGAAACGGAATTGAGCAACGCCACACCCCGAAAGGGTCCAATCACTGGTACCCCAAATAATCTCATAGTGACACCATTCAGGACACCAGGGCCATCCATTGAAGGTAAAGTCTTTGATGTTTTTCTCTGTTGGGGCCTTGCTGATAATGGGAAGAGTGTCTTTTCAATACCAAATAAATGAACACCCACGGAACACCTGCCACAAAAGTTATGCAGTAGAACCCCACTTTTTGTAAACTGGTCCTGTCCAAGCCATAGGTTTACAATATCAGGAGTTTTATTACATCGGGAGCATCTTAAAAAATTCTTTACAATCCCCATAAAGGGTAAAGAAAGGCAGTGAAATTGAGTGAAAGGTTTATTGCACTCGGAACAAGGACTGTAATGCTGGCCAAATCACTCATACGTAGGGAATTACTTTTTCGGGTTAAATGCCTTTCTCAGATTCGGGGGGTAAAAATCGGGCGCTATCTTTAAATCTGTAATTCGAGGAGAGATCGGGCGATAATTGGGCCTTCGGGTGTTTTCGGGTGTTTTTGTTTCTCCTCTTGCGTGTTAAGTCCTTTCCTGATCTCTCTTTTTTCTTTTCTTTTTTTTTGCGGGATCGTGACCTTCTATGGTAATCCCCGAAGGCATAGACAGTGTTGACACACATGGGTGTATTGCTGGGAACGTAAGTGACCCATTCTTACATGTGTTACACGTGGCGACCTTTGTTCGTCTTCAGTGGAAACGTCACTTGAGGATTTCATAGTGACTGGAATTCGGGGAGAAATCGGGTTTAACCTGAGTTGGTTGGAGGTCACTTCGGGGGAATAACCGGGCGGAATCGGGTTTAACCCGAAAAACTCACTTCCTACTCATACGGGATTTAAAAGCCGGTTATAGAAGTTTGCCTCATACCACAACTGTTTGTTCCCATCTACCATTTTGGGCAAACTTTCTCTACGAGTGTTAAAGCACTCCAGTTTGGATGAGAATGAGCCATGCTGTCATACACACACAACTCCTACGTCCTTGACACACAAAAACGCAAACAATACAGATGTGCAGAGGCACCACTAAAACGATTGAACTCTGCAGTAGCGGCACGCACAGCGCCACCACCAAATTGCGTTCTCCCCACGCCTGTTCTGGGTTTTGGTCTGTTTCTCCTGCTCCCGTACCTCTTGCGGCAGCGATAACAAAAATAACAAAATCATCTTTACTATAACAGGTATCCATTGTGCTCTCAGAAAAGAGATAGCCAGCTCAGCGTAGAACAACTTTGGAACAACCACCCGCGAGCTCCCACACTTCAACTTTATTCCCCTCTTTTACAGTCACACATAACATCATCTCCCCCGTTTAAAAGAAAAACCTGTCGTTGGTGCCAGCTAGTCCCGTAAGTCCTCCAGGCTCAGTGCTTGTCAAACAGCTCCACCATGGCACAGACGTGTCCTCCTTGCTGTTGACTATACATTCATGTTGTCTGTTTGTGCATGGTCCTCCGAAGCAATTCCAGGTATATCAGTCACTTCGCTTGAAGGAGAGGCTTCCTTAAAGCTCCATCGACAGTGGTGTATTGAGATCAGACATACCCATAGTAGGGGTGTGCAAAAATTCAAATCAAATATCTAATATTCATTTTTCCGAATATTTGACTATTCCACGAATATGACCACCACCTCCACCCTTAAAGTGGGCTTCACCTGATGCTTCCCTGCATGAGGTGAAGCCTGCTTTACGAAATCACTAGTGCTGCTGGAGTAACACAGCACAGACAGACCATTGTTGTTTAGCGTGGGATAACATTAGCCCAAGTTTATCGTGCATACTTCGCTCGAGGAAGAGGCGGTGTCCCTCCCAAACGCACTTTAGCGGTGCCGGCGGGGAATTTTGATTTGATGTCGTGGAGGCTGCCTTGCAAAGGTTAAGACTGTTCGATAATGCCTGCAGCCCATGAACAAGAAGGGTGCCTTAAAGACATCCCTTACATTCAAAATTTCAGCAATGCAACATCCCCTGGTGAGACATACACACTAAAGCAAAGAAGTTGAATGATGTTCATGGTGAAGCTGAGGCAGGACAAAATTTGTTTGTTTCACAAGTGGCCTTTGGATGTTCAGAAACGATTACAACCTGATCTGTGTAACATGCCACTGCATGCACATCAAATTTTGAAATCAAGGTAATTGCCCCAGTAAGTGTAGACTCAGCTGAATATCTGGAAACACTATCATATAAAATTGAGTGAGATGTCTTACTTGTGACAGTGAATGGCAGAAAAATTACACTAAAGCCACAGGCTACAAATTGCAAACGGTACATGTTGTAAAATTTGCACAAATATTAGATATTCGATTCGGTATCAAAGGCAGAAAAATAACACTAAAGCCACAAGCTACAAATTGCAAACAGCACATATGTTATGCATTGTTGGCATTTTTGAATGTCCAATTGCTTCACTTAGCGAGCGGCAATTTCGAATTGAGTCTCCACAAGCTGGGGTAACTTTGTAAGCAATGCCTGAATGTTGTGTCGCCCAGTCATGCCACATGTGCTTGAATACAGTAGCCAATTGATTTTCTGGACTCGATGGTGACTGGAAAACAAGCCTGAATAATACGGCAGTCCGAAAAACCCCACGATCACTAAATTCAACATTATTTCACCACAGCTGCACCAAAGAAGTCTATAGTAATTGTGCCCTGTTGCATCTGGCACCTGCGTATCATGATATCCGCTTGCACTTGTGCGAGTGTCATAGGTTTGTCACACATATTTGACAATAGCGAGAACACGTTGACCATACCTGCAGTCGACGGTTGTGGACAGTTGTGGATGGCAGTTCAGAGCGCCTAGAATTCCAATTACCAATCCAATCCAAGTGCACAATCCGAAACGGCGCGTTTGAAGTTGCCACCACAGTGCCGAAAATAGTGGTGTTCGTGCTTTTGCGCAAGCGCTTTGGTCCGGAAAATCGAGCACTCGGACTTCGATCTGTCCGGAAAAACAGTCGCAAAATGTATTAATCCTATGGCAAAAGTCACCGTTCCCTGTGGGAGTGCGAAGTATGGAACGTGCACGAACAACCTGAGTCCGAAAAGTCAGTCGGCTACTGTATGATAGCTGGTACTGTCGAGACTCCTATTATGATCTTCAGTGTAACATTCATCTTCAATATTACAATTAACTCCCATCAGCTTGGCCATTAACACGCAAGTAAACATGGCTTCGATGTAACGGTCATCATGAAAGTGATTGCTCACGTATAGCGATCACGTGGCAGCTCCTAAAATGCGTGTAAAGTGAAAAACAGTATTCTGCTTTTTTTAAAATCATTTAACATCTTTAAATTGATTATTCATGAGCATCATTTTTGAATTCAGGGGGAACACCACGGGGTGCGAAGACTCCTGGCAGCACACCAAGTCAGGCACCTGGGGGAACCCCTCTGCGGGACAAGCTGAACATCAACCCGGAGGAGAACCTCGGTTTCGACAGTAACCAGTCTGCCAAACAGTTCCAGGTAGGAGTTTGTCAATACTTGTCACTCCAACTGCAAAACAAGTGGAAGGATATGCTCGACAAACTCACAAATCAACTGACAAATGTTTGTGAACGTAGGTGCTTTTGATTGTCAGTGCTCCTGCAGGTGACGTCCAGCAGTGTTGCAGTGTCCGGGGTGTCTACAAACCTGGAAAACGGGGAATTATCGGGGAATTTTGGTGTGACTGAAAAAATCTGGGGGTTTATTGTATTTTTTTTTTATTTGTTTTATTTCAGAATACCTCCAAAGGTCCCTTGGGGACATTACATGGGGGAGTGGGTTACAATATTAAACAGCATCACGAGTATATGTAAATCACATTTAGTACAGAAAAATAGTGAAAATACAACGCCGTGATAATGTGAGATAATAATATGACATACAACGAAGTTTATGTATGAAGAAACAACAACATCATAAGCCACAAAAAATGGATCATGTGATATACGTTAATAGTATGTTAAAAAGTACTGTAAGCAAGCAAAACACTTGAAAGGTAACCGAATAATAACTATGAGAACAGAACAGAGAACTATGAGAACAGGGTTGTCGGGGATTTTGCCAAAAAAGGCAGCTGAAGTTAGGGAAAATCGCGGACAAGCGCTATCGCGATGCACAGTGAATCGTGAGTGCTGATGAGTGATTGAGCAGCCACGCTGTAGCAACGTTGCAGTTGAGTAGCAGTTCTCCAATGCGACAAGCTCAGAGGCGTAAAAGTAGGGCAGTCTTAGTAATTTCTCAATAAACGATCCGCTTTATGAAGGATCTGTATCAAAAGGTAGCAGCAAGTTCCCTTTTGTTTTGGTTAGGGAATTCGGTTGAAATAGTCAGTGAAAACCTGGAAATGTCAGGGAATTTGAAGGCTACAGTTTAGTAGACACCCTGAGTGTCATATCATCATATTTCACCAGCTGGGTGAGCAGTTGTGGTTCCGGTATTTTACCTTTGGACTGTGCCCACCATCACTGGTTGCCTAGTAGGCGCAGTAGGTCAGTACTGCTTTCACGCTTGTGCAATGCGGTGAAGACATCGATACCAGCTTACCGGTAGCCCACTTGACCAGTATACTAAAATTTCAGAGTATCATATAGTTAAGGCCACCCATTTTCTGCTGCGGCAGATCCTGAATTCCGCGGCAGAGGATCGTGAATTCTGCGTTTTTCTGCGGTGCGTGCTCAACAGTGTTGAGTTCAAACAGAAAGATCTTTATTGGGCCCCCAAGATACAGAAAGAAGCTACAGCATTAAAAAGCTGTTGTGGCTAAGCATGAGATGGTACTTCGTATTCTCATCTGACAGAGAATGACGTTTATCACTGACAATCATCTTATATCTGCTGAATGATCTCTCTGCATCAACAGAGTTTATGGGTACACACAGGTACTTGACTGCAATTGATGCCAGTGCCGGCGTCAGTGTCTTCATGCCATCCCAAAAGCCAATGATGTCAAAGGGCTGTGGCGGTGGGTCGACTTGCTTCGAGACAGATGGGGCCAGGTCACGGTCAGAAGACTTGCAGTCTTTTGCAGTGTTGATATACAGCAACCACTCAGCTGCTAGGTTTCCAGCATCTCTTCCTATACCCGGGATGTTCTCATAGTCACAAAGTTCATGTGACATTGACTTTAGTTGCAGCGGGTCTAGGGCCCTCATACTCTTGAAAAATTTCCAGGTGTCACTTTTTTCCAAGAGCTCTTGTGCTTTGCGGGCAGCCTGGCACATTCCGCTTCTTATTTGTTCTCCTACATAAGCAGCTTCATCATCTTGCACACCCTCTTGCCTCATAAGGGCGCCGTAATCTTCCAAAGATGCTGCTTTAAGGTATCCCCAGAGTGCAAACAAGGCATTGTACACCTTGTGTGCAGCCACTTCCTGACCTTCTGCAGCCTTCAACAGGCTGGCCACCTTTTTGCCAAAAATGGCAATACACCGAGTGGTGTACTTAAGCTCTGTATATATTTCTTGCATCATGGAAACTAAACTGTCTACTCCAGCAGCATCTCCATACCTTTCTTGTACTTTTTCCAAAAGAGAGGGGTAGTGCTCAAAGTACTCAGAGTGGAGCTCCACAGCCTCAATCCATGAATTCCATCTGGTTTTCACAGGGGCTGGTGGCGCCCTGGGGTTTTCCACACCACATTCTTGCAGATGAGCCTTGAACAGTGCGCGCTTTCCGCTAGAAAGTCGAAAAGCCTTCTTCATATCCCCAACGTACTTGTCCACGAGGGGAAATGATTTGTACATAGTCGCGCCGATCAGATTGACACCATGCGCGACACACGTCACGTGGACGGCGTTGGAGCACAGTGGTTGGATGCATTCGCGAAATGCTTTCTTCATATATGACGCGCTGTCGGTGACAAGCGCGGTTACGTCTTCGAACTCAACACCGTACGTCGTGAGTGCCTTGACGACGATCCGGCCGATTACTGCGGCGTTCACCTCATTTGTGAACGTCACGTCCACAAGGACTGGTTGCAAAGAGTCGCCAGTTGATGACGCCTTAACGAACAGTACGTTCACAACGGATTTCGCTCGATCGTCGGTCGTTTCGTCGATGACGACCGATACAGTGGCACCGCTGAACATGCCTTTTAGTGCCGACTGATGTTTAGCGAAAAGTTCTGGAAGCCTGTTCCGAAGATTTTTGGCCAAAGGGACTGATCCCCCATTTGTAACCCGCTTCTGCAAGAACGTGCGCACTTTCGGATGGTCAGTCTTTTCTATTGGAATGTTGGCCGACACAAGCATGTCCAAGAATTCGAGCACCAGGTCCTCCCTTGCCTCTTTTGCCGTTAAAACGGTTTCTAAAGTTTGCAGCCTGGTCCGTTTTTGCAGCCCCGATCCAGACGCCGTTGGGTCTACTTTTGCTTTTCCGACATTTTTCCGGTGGCTGCTGCTTCTGATGTGGTCGTCAATCGTAGACTTGCGTTGGTGGTCAATAGTTTTCGCGCAAGGCCGGCAGAAAAGTAAACCGCCGTCTTCGTAAAAGTCCTCCGTGCCGTACTCACGTACCCGTTGTTTGGCATCTTTGTTTCCCAGATGGGACCGCTTAGACATTTCCACACTTCGCACTCGAAAACAACAGAGCGAGATGGCAGAAACGAAAGTAAAGTTTCGTCGATGTACCGCGCGCGCCGCCGGTGTTGCTCCTTGCCCCTTGCCACCGCGGGCGCGCGCAGGCACGCGTTTTGAATTCCGGGAACATTTGTGGCGTTCATTTTCTGAAGTTAAGACAAAAAATGGCGCAGGATGCGGGAAGTCGATCCGGCTGAAATCGAATTTACGGCAAAAAAGCGGAATTCCGCGGGATTTCACGCGGAATCTTGTATTCCGCGGCAAAGTCGCAATTCCGCGCATTTTCGCGGAATCGCGGAAAACGGGTGGCCTTACATATAGTTTGAATGTTCCCATCTTCAAATTCCAGTAACCTGTCAGAACACGGCGACGGTGTCCGACCAATGAAAAGGCAAGGATCGCCCCGTGCACAGGATTACCTATTTTGATACAGATTTTGCGAGAGCTATTGGGTCTGGCTGTATACTATATGCCTCAGCTGTTGGGGCTCTGTACCAGTATCGGTTTGCGAAGGTGTAGTGACGCATTCGCTAAGTAGTGTGACATCTAGAGCTCTGTGAATATTTGAAATTTGTAGGGATGTGCATTTCTGATTTCGAATCGAATACGAATAATTTTGGTCAAACATCGAATCGAATATCGAATCGAATATCGAATCATCGGCATACAGTATTTGCACATGCATGGAGCATAGTAGACAAAAGCAATTGTTATCAAGTAACGATCGTGTTTTTATTTTCATGGACTGTGGAACTTTCAAATTTTCCATGCATTGTAAAAGAAACTAAATGAAGTGACTAGTAATTGTCAATTGACCGTAGCCCTGTTTTGGGGCTCAAACTTGCAAGTTCAACACACACAACACAAAAGAAGTTGAAATTTCACAAATTATTATGAAGAAAGACTAGCTGTTCCACGTGCTCAGGCAACAGACATTCCCTTCATGCACACACCACAGCCCCGGCAGCAGAGAATGCCCTCTCACTTGGCACGGAGGTAGCTGGGATCGCCAAGTAACGGTAGCAAAGTTGTGCAAGGTGTGGGTAGCTGAATCGACCTGTCGTCTGCCACCACTGACAGGGACTCAAGTCCCTTTTCAACAGCACATCATTTGCATATCCTTCAATTTCTCTTTCTGGTTCAAACACTTCGTCTGAGTTTGCAAAGTTGTCAAATGCATTCCCCACCGTGTGTCGTGCCCGCTTGCAAAGTTGGTCGACAGTTGGGGTGCACGGAGTGCCGTTCTCTTGCGATGACTTCGAGCTTTATATTTTGTAATTTTTTTTTATCTCCGATATGCCCAAAAACGGTTTCGAATATTCAAAAATTTTAGAATACTTAGCCCTTGATTCGAATACGAATAATTCAAATTTAATATTCGATTCGTATTCGAAATTTCGAATATTCGCACACCCCTAGAAATTTGTAATATTAAACAATATCTCAGATGCTATTCAAATGCTATTAGCAGCCTATTTTCAGTATTCGAAATTTGTGAATAATACTGAAGCGAGGTATCGTTATTGACATTCTACCAGAGTTAGCTAAAGTACACTTCACGTTACTGTCATTGTCCCGTTGGTAATTAGGGTTTGATGGTTCACAGCGCTCGAGGTGCATTCGTCATCACCCACCATAAGAGCATGCTATCTCACCTACAGAACGACAGAACTGCCAGCGCTGTTTACCAGTTGCTTTAAGAAGGAGTACCAAAGCGTGTCTTGCGGCTGTTCCTAATCTTCCGTTGCCCCTGTCTGTGAACCAGGCGGATGAACACGAAATTGACAGCCGTATACCTGATTCAAAGAGCCCATTGGTGCACTGCTCCGCACAAGAAATTTGTAAACTGAAACCGATTCATTACTCAGAAAAATCACTAAGTGTCGACTTTTTTTTCTTGGAATATTTTCCGTTGAAGGTCCTGATGCGTAAAACAGAGGCTCCATATGCGTGCAAAGTAAAATTGAATAGTTAGAATGTTTATTTAATTAATGAGCGTATGAAAATGAGACGCTCACTACTCAGTTCATGGCCGATGTCCCGAGGATCTTTACCAAACAGAAATTCCTTCAATGGCATCACCTGTTCACGTATTATTCAGCTGGGGGACTTTCGTGAAACACTAGGTATGTGTACTGTAAACGTACTTTTATTCGCGATGTATCAATTTTTGCGAATCTAGCATTCAGTTATGTAGTTCAGTTATTCAGTTGTATCAGTTAGTCAGCACAAAGTTATTTGTGACTATTTAATCTCGCGATTCTAGGGCTGTTTCATTTCGCGCGATAAACGTCACACTTGTGTTCATGAGTACAGTTTTTCGAGATTTTTACCAGGTGCGAAATTCGCGAAGGTTAATACATCGCGAATAAAAATAGGTTTACAGTATAGTATTTATTTACACATCAAACACCTTATAGTGGAAAATAATTAGGGCCCTCAGTTTTCGGGTAAAACCCGATAAAGCCCGTTTTTACCCCCCGATTTACTTCAAAATAGTTCGGGTTTAACCCGATAAAACCCGTCAACCGGGCTTGCGAAAGTGCAAACCAAGGACTTGAGCCGCACACGCGCGAACTACAGCAATCGCGCGACCGCTCCCGACTTGCTCCCGACCGCGCCGCGTCTTACTGGTGCAGTAAACAAAACACGTCGGGTTTGGATTTGTGGACGCTTGCATGCAGGTCGGATTTCTAGCGTGAAAAATGTTCCTTCGGTAGGCGTCACCATTTGAAAGTTGGCTTCACCTAACGCTTCCGTGTATTGCGGTCAAGCCCACTTCAACGAATGCTTAGTGTTGCTGTACGTTTGTAGATTTAGCGGAACTTTTCGATTCATTTATTTGTGTTACGGGGAAGCCATCTTTAACCTATGACATCATACACTTTGTTTAGTGATATATTAGGCTAGATTAGTGCGGCTGTGGCAGCTTGCCTCGCACTCCCAACTTCATTATCAAAGCGGTCATGGCCCTATTAATCTAACCTAACTTCACTAAACAAAATACAGAAACTTCCTTTCCTTCCTTTCCCCGATACCTTTAAACCCGATATTTACCCCCCCCCCCCCACGATTTTCACAAAAAATAAAACCCTATAACTGAGGGCCCTAAAAATAATCTGTTATATGTGCTTGCATTCATCTCTTCAGCCGCATCTCAATCAACATTGTTTGCGATGTTGAGCCCAACCCAATCACCGAACGTGAATATCGCCAACCCAATTCGAGAAAATATCGGCTGTCATCCACGCCTTTTTGTTGGCTTTGTTGCCAAAAGGGTGGAGGAGTCCCCTTAATGGAGGGTACCCCCCAAAAAAGTGGAGGATGGAGGGTCCCCTTAAAACATCAAAACTTCTTGCTTTGCTGACCATGAGCACGCTGTATCATTCCGTGTGTTTGCGCAGTCCATTTATGTGATTTCTTCCTCGTTCCTCTGGCACAAATACCATCTTTTAATAATGACCTTACAAGTAATAAGTAAACCTAACAAGTAAACATATACCTGACATGCCAGCAGCACCTGACTGGTCGCTTCCTGGCTGATTCATAATCGGGAGTCAGATGCAGCCGGGTAATCTCGTTCAAATAAAGTGTTGTAGGTACATGTTCATGTGTTCGAATTACAGGGTGTTCTCCCCCATTCAAATACACATGACTTTGACAGGACCTGAGACCCAGTCGGAATTATCTGGAAGTTTGAAACAAGAGATTTAGAATTGTAACGGGATTGCACTGTACATCAAGCACATCTTAGCTTACTCTACCATGCTTGCTTGCCAAACGGTTGGTTAAAAAGTAGGGGTGTGTGAATATTCGAGTTCTCTAATTCGAATCGAATATCAAACGCTCGAACTATTCGATTCGCGAATCGAATATCCAATATATTCGATTTTTCGAATATTCGACTATTCCACGAATATGAACGACGCAACCCGAAAGTGGGCTTCACCTGATGCTTCCGTGCATGAGGTGAAGCCTCCTTTACGAAATTGCTCTTGCTGCAGGACCAACACAGGTGGGACATTGTTTAGTTTAAGATAAAGTTATCCAAAGTTAGTTTTGTAGACATCGTCTGTGAGAGGGGTGGCGCCCCTCCCACATGCAGTTTAACGGTGCCGACGAGGGACTTTGATTTAATGTCTGTGAGGTTGCCTTTAAAAAGTTAGGACTCTCGAATAATGACTACATCTCACGAACAAGAAGGGGTCTTAAAGATGTTCTTTACGTCTAAAATTTCAGTAGTGCAACTTCCTAGGGCGAGTGCAAAGAAACTAAAGGGTGTTCATGGCAAAGCTGAGGCAGGATGTCAATTCGTTTGTTTCAGAAATGGCCTGTGGTTGTCTGAAACAATTACAACATCATCCGTATAACGTGCTACTGCCTGACATAAAATTTTGAAATGAAGGTAACCACTCCAGTACTCCAGCAAGTGTAGGCTCACCTGAAAAGCAGGAAGCACTCTCGTGTAAAATTAAAGAGTAGGGGCTTTTAGCAGAATTGCATGTCTCTCTTGTGACAGTTAATGCCAGAAAAATTGCACTAAAGCCATGGGCTACAAAATGGAAACTTTTAGTTACATATTGTAAATTTTGAACGAATATTCAATTCGGTATTCGGAATTTTTTCCTCCACTCGATTCGATATTCGATTCCACTTAAAATATTCGGATTCGCGCACCCCTATTAAAAAGAAATCGTAAATGAGAAATCGTAGTGTGGGGTGTACTGCATAAATTGTTTGGGCCGTAACCTTTGACAGTAATAATTAGAGGGAACTTCCAGAACATTCTGAAAGCACTTTCTGTATAGGCCCACTTCTGTTTCTAAACATGAAGGCACATCTGTGCATGTGCATAGAGCAGACGTTGCTGGTGGGCAAAAGGGAGTAGGAAACAGTATGGTGTGTACGGCGTATTTGACCTTTTTGTACTGCGTAGCACGTCCAATAGCTAAACCACTTTCCGACGTGCCTTTAAGAACAACCGTAAACACCCAGTGACGCGATAGCACAATTTTTGCCCACCAAACAGGACAGCAGTGCCACTGGATCACTATGACATCAAGCAGTAAAGTGAGTCTAGTATTTGGTCGTCGAAGTAGATGTACAGTCACCTGACATGTGGTTTGAATGTCTTGTTCTGACTTTGCCTGAAAGATTGCAGGTTAGATGTAATCATTGTAGACAAGGAAAAATGCTTTGTATTTCTCATCTCATTCTCATGGGCACTATAGTTTTCATGCTTCCGGATCAAAGGAAGTGACAATTGTCACGCTACCTGTATTGATTATTTGAGAGCCAGGAAGCAACTTTTGCTTCATGTTACACATGGCAAGAGAGATACAGGAAGGGACACTGTCACTTATTTGAAGATTATTGAAACAGTTGTATTTGCTTTTTACTTCTTACATCTAGAAAGAAACGAAGCAGCAGTTGTTGAAGGCGTTGTCGTCGCTGCCAGCCCCCAAAAATGACTATGAGATCGTGGTTCCTGAAGATGATCCATCAATGGATGAGACAGTAGTTGAAGAAAGGCTTGTCGAAGATCAAGCAGAGATAGATGCCTTGGAGGAACAGGAAAGACTCAGGAAGTGTGAGTACATGGCAGTAACCACTGTATGTTTACTCTATCACATAACAGAATTCATAATGAGTCTTGGCACCTGAAAACTCATATGGCCACATGTGTATGTGTTTCACGTTCTACCAGATGCCTGGTCTTATTGCAAACACATCTATTCTACAAAAGTTCCCCCACTGCTTTCAGGTAGTGTGATGCAGGTCGTCATAATTTTCTTCCTCGCTGAGTATGAGCACCATTGTTTGACTCTGGAGAAGAAAGAAAACCTTGTGCCAAATTCATGAAATTATATTTTTATGAAATATGTTTAAGTAAAACCGACGTATAACAATGTTGGCAGTTATCACGAATTAGATTGTTATACGAGAGATATCGGTGTGTAAGTAGGGCCAGAAGTTTTCGGGTTTTACTCTTTTTCAGATTCGGGGAGTAAAAATCGGGAAATACGTTTATACCCTAAATTCCTGCAAATATCAGGTGAAATTCTTTGCACTGTGCCAGTGCATTGTGGTGCAGAGAGAAATCGGGTCTTATATTAGGACGATAAGGTTTTGGGAAATACTTTTTCTCAATTTGGGGTGTAAAAATCGGGTGCTATATATTGGATGGCCAAATTCATGCAAATTCAGGTGACTGACAGCAGGATGCATTTTCCAGTCCAAAAGCTTTATTTTGTATCGGTACAGTGGAAGGATTCTTATACTATTAATATGTAGTGCGCAACCAGAAAAGGAATTCTTTCTTAAATGCATCACTTCAATGCTTCTAATACAACAGCAAAACCTTACAACACAGCTATGACATGGTAACACATGTACTCTCTCAAAATGTTTTAAAAATTGAAAGGAATGAAGGTGCAATTGTTAATATGATGTCATCTGTAGTTACCATCCTTTGTTAACATACAGCATCATTGCCATCCTCAATGTCTCTGCACCCACTGACGAACGGTCGGGCCTCTGAACGTAATGCAGCTGGCTGAAGGTGCACTCAACGTCACAACTCCCATTGGGGATACACAGTAAGCTCAGAGCTGCTGACCTCAGATTAGGGTACTTTGTGTTCTTCACGCAATATTCCATGATGCCCAGGCCATCATTTGTTGGGATGTCTTCTTTTAGGTACTGACAAAGTTCTTCTTGCACAGATGCAGGGTCAGTTACAAGTGAAAAGAAGCTCTGGTATGATTCGAACTCAAGTTCAGTTGAGTGCCCAAGTTCACCGTCTGCATGCTCCAGACTTATTCCTGCAAAGCAGACAGCGCGCACAAAATCGTGTATTGCACCTTCTGATTCTTTTTCCTTGCTCCACTGTCTTACCATAATGTCGAAGATGGTTTGTTGTTTCGTTTTCGCCTGCTCGGCCTTCTCGAAGTCTGCTTTCAATTTACCATGCCGTGCCGACGCCACGTGCTCTCTGATGCAATCATAAGGCTTTTTTGCTGGATCTGGCAAAATCTCCAGGCAGCAGCACTTGCAGATCAACGTGAATTCCGCAGGTGTTTCACCGGAGTCCTGAAAAGCGTCCAGGCGCGCCTTCTTCTTAACCTCAAGATCTGAGTACTCCCTCGCCCAGTCGTGGGCTGTCTTCTTTGGTCTGCCCATCAGGACAGCGGCTTTGATCTCAAGAATAGGCGTCACACAAAGGTGCATGTTGCGAAACTGAACGAAGTTTGTGTGATAAGTGTGACCGAAAGCGTCCGACACGGACGCATCCACAACCGGGGAGAACGCAGAAAGCCCGCCGCTTGGTGCGCATGCGCAAATCAGATGTTGGATTGGATTGACTCGTCGCTCGGCTCGACACGGATTGAGACTGGCCGGTTAGCTCGCGCCCTCCTCTATGTTCTATGTTTGGCCGATTTCTCTGGTTTTACTGACATCGTCGGCGCGCAAATATCGGGTTTAACCCGAAGTCTGATAATTGCACTCGGGGGTACAAACGGGGAGAAATAGGGTTAAACCCGAAAACTTTTGGCCCTATGTATAAGGGCTGTTGCCGGACAAATGCCGTTGTCCGCATGATTCTATGTGGCGTAGTTTTTTAAGTAAAACTCAATTATGCATTTTCTGGGACACCCTGTATAATGACTGAACAATTGCATGCCTTCTCTCTCCACTTCGTGGTCATTAGGGTTGGGGACCATGAACTTGCCTAGTTTTCTTTACCATGAGTTGTTTACACATCAGATGATGCCTCGCTGTACACGATGAATGAGGATGTACTTGTTCCACTTCTAGTCTGAGCAATCACCAGTAATCTAGTCTCTCCTGATTTCATGCCTCACCGAGGAGTCAACATTTTTTGTTACCTTCATTCCATCACGCATCCTCAAAGCATTCGAAGCATTTTGTTTTTGTCCTCAAGTGCAAGAGCTTTTTCACTTTTGTTATTGTTAGCTTGGGAGAACTTCCTTTTTGTCTAGAAAAGTAATGCGAGTAGGACTTATAACAGATAAATCTCTTCTGCAGTGGAAGCGGAACACAAGCTGTTGTCGCAAGTGCTCCAACGTGATCTGCCACGCCCTCAAGATGTGAACGCATCTGTGTTGCGACCACCACAGACGGAACCTCCTCTAACGGAGCTTCAGCGAGCCGAAGAGCTTATTAAACAGGAGATGCTTGTGATGCAGCACCACGATGCCCTGCACAGGCCACCTTCCACTGTTGCTGGATCTCGCAAGGGTGCAGGCGGCATGGAAGAGGCGCAGCACTTGGCATACCTGGAGAAACACCCCTACGAAAAATACACCTCTGAGGACTTGGAAGCGGTTAGTTGAATATCACACAAGCCTAGGAAGCTATACAAATTTGCATATGGCATTTTTAGTCGCTGACGGGGTATTCGGATTCCTAGGAGCCTGCAATTGAGGCAAATTATCTAGGGCTGTGTGAATAGTGATTTTTGGGTCCGAATCAAATACGAATCAAATAGTAAAATCTTCGAATAGTAGCTAATGGAGTAATGTCGAATGCCACGCACAAGTGTGTGCTTATTGCTGAATAGTAAGCAAAAGTCTGCATTGAAACCAGGTGCTCTGTTTTAGTTTGTGAAACTCTGACTCCAGACTATGTCCTGGCTAGCTTTGCTACACCAGGAAAATCTAACTTTCCATCACCTGAAACATATACGAAGAGGGGAGTCAAGCCTTGTAGATCACATAAACAAAATACAGAAACCGACACTGAAGATTTTTGTTTAAGTTTAATTTGTACAAGCTTTCGCGTGGAGGTCCACGCTTCCTCAGGTACCTGTTTCCATCATCTGTAAGGGAAAAAGTTTGCACACCCCCCTAAATGTTATCTTTGATTAGTGTTTCACATATCTCATTGATGAACACATTTGTGCTAGAATTGTCCTGAAAATTGTAGTTCTGGATGGAGTCTAGTACCCAGACATAACGTAGTCGACCATGTGATGAAATCCCTTTTTCTATGATGTCATAGCTGGTCCAGCTAAAGCTCAAAATAACTTCAACTTCCCTGCCAACATTTGCTAAAATATTTCTCAAAAGTGGCAGTTTTCAGGGATCCCTCAAATCGCACTTTTAAACCATGCTTGCAACCCGGCAGCACTGGCAGACGTGTAAACTAGGTTTCACCTAATACTCAGAGGCATAAGGTGAAGCCACCTTGCAGGATACGTTTGAGTCGCGAAAGTGTAATGTATGCTTTGCCTAATGCTCAGACGCATGAGATGAAGCCAGCTTGCAGAATTTCGAATATATTCCAGTATTCGATAAAGTGTTGTTCGGTTTAAATATGAATAGCGCAATACCGTTATTTGGCACAAACATCTAATGTTTTGAATATTTGCACAGCCCTAGAACTATCGTACAGTTCAAATTTTTAGTAAGTTGCAAAAATAACCATTTTCCTGACAATATTTTTTATTTTTATTTGTGATCAGGTCAGAATACTGTCTCTGCATATCTGCTTCACTGAACGAGACAGTACATTGTGATTAATTTGTGCAAGTTTAGCCTTATGAACCGTTGAATTGTCAATGAGCATCAACAATATCCTCCTATTTTTTCTACTCTTGGCACATAAGAAAGGAACACACTGCTTGTAATGGCAATCGTGGCCCTCTCCCCCGGTGTACATAGCCCTTCTCAAATACAGTAGAACCTCGTTAACTGGAACTCGGATATCTCGAAAAATCGGTTAAGTCGAAGGTTTCTTGCGTTGCAGAATTATCTCCCATACTTACCAGGCATTTATCACCGCGTATATCAAAAGGTTTTCGAGACGAACTTCGGGCATCTCAAAATCTTATCAGGAAAAATTTTGAAAATGTTGGTAACCATCGCACGGCAACCCCATGCTGGCATTCGCCAAAGTTATTTTCTACCTTTCTATCAGGTGCGTAGTGGAGCGTGAACCAGTGCCTTTACCAAGTGCATCTGATGTAGCATCAGCGCTGGATATGACATCACGCTATTTTTTCTTCTGAGGAAAATGCGGACACTGTGTTTGAACCTACGGCCAGATCGAAAGCGATGCCAACAGTCCTGCTCTAGGAAACAGTTGCAAGAGTGAATTACTGACTGCTTTCAACCCTAACTTGCTTCATAATCTCTGTAAGGGAATTCTTGTGATCATATGAGTCTTGTATTTCCTTCAAAGTCGTAACAGCCACGGCGCTCTGGCAGCTTTCTCCGCTGTAACATCGGATAGGCATCAGGAACATAACATGATGAGTATGGCAACAGTAAAGATTTAAATTACACCAATATAAATGCGTCTTAAAGTGACACCGGTACCGCAAATGTACAACACGACTCGAAGTGCGTCCCAACACGTCTGCATTCGCTCCCTGCGCCCAAGCCCACTTCCAGCAGAGCGTCTCCCGTTAGTTCGAACTCCGCTTTATTCGAAACAAATATCCAGCCCCCTCGAGTTCGAATTAACGAGAGTCTAGCGTATTAATGTATTGGCTTAGCATAAGACATACATGCCTGTATGCATATGTGCAGTCAAATTATTTTTACGATGAAACAGTGTGATGTTCTCATGAGAAAAGCTGAAAACTGCGCTTGAAAAATCTTTCATGGACAGTGAACCCCGGTGCTGGTGTTATAAGTGCTGGTAAAACAGACAGAATGGAAGTAAAGGGCAATGGCATGTTCAGAACGTGGGATGGTTTAATTATGGGCACATCTCAGAAAGAAAAGGAAGGCAGCAACTGCTCTCTTCTTGCACTGACAATGCCTTCAGCATTTGTCATGTAGGCGAGAAGCTGCACGGTTTCACTGTGCTCCCACAACAGACATCACGTGTGAGTTCCTGGAGGTATTGCATGGTTTGGAACCTCCTGATTCATTAGCGCAGTAAAACTGCGATTCTTGCCAATATTGTTTGACTGTGCTTATCATGTGTGATTGTTCCCGCAATGTTTGTGTTCAGCTCTTCTTTCGTTGCATGGAAAATATCCGCGCATGCATCTCAAAACTTTGTTGTGCCGGTGCCGACGCACGCGTGTCGTGAGCAAAATCCTTCCATGTGGGTCAGGCTTAAAGGGGTTGAGAAACCACACGGATAGAACGTTGTCTCTGGCAGGCTCTGTATGTCTCGCTCCACACACTTCATGCACAAACCGTGTATTCACACGAGCGACATTCCCCCAGAAGCGGAAGATGCGAAAAGCGTCATAGCTTTCGGCTGTCACGTGAGCGCGAGCATTTAACGTCGTGTCTTCATGCACACCGCTAACCGTGGGGAATATTCTGCTACACAGCCACAAGATATTCCGTAGCAGACGACAGGAAAACATGCTGCTGGTGTCGTCTGCTAAGTGCGCAGTACGCCATTCCCGATATTCCGCACCGTGTGAATGCTCAACATCACACGGGACGGAACTTCGGCCCTGTGAGCAGTGTTGTCGCTTTTTCTTCCACTAGAATCTTCCGTGAGGATGTCGCTCGTGTGAATACACGGAAAGTCACACCTCCCACATCCTATAATTTTTTATGCTACCGAGTTTGAAAAATCTCTCATTTCCGAGGCCCCGCCGACCGTGGCGCCAAACGGTGCAACGCAACTCCATGAAGTGACGCTTCGGTTGGTTGCTCCTTGGTTCTGCGTCGTAGCGCTTCCGCTCATTTCCAGTTTGGCGCGCCGCATCCCCACGCTTGCAGCGTCTGTTTATCTGGCGTCGTCATGAGGATGGGGACTCCGTGGTGGACGGTCACAAAAACGGGGGAAGAATACACTCGTTCTTCCCAGTTCCTCCCCCCAAGTGTTGGTCATAGTCGGATTATCGAGTTGTCATAATAATGAGGGGCCTTTACACGGGACCCACATTGGGAACAAACGGTGTCGCAGAAAAGTGGTCATCAACGGAGGATGTCATACTAATGACTGTCATGTTAACGCGTGTCAACTGTATTGCATTTCTGGATCGGCGTTTTACAGCAGTTCTCTTATCTAGGAGAAGAACGAGTATTGCACTACTGGCAGGGTGTCTACCAACCTGGAAAAGAGGGCATTGTCAGGGAGTTTTGATGTGACTGGAAAAGTCAGGGGATTGTCAGGGAATTTGGCCAAAAAGCAACTGAAGTCAGGGAAAACCGCAGACAAGCGCTGTGATCAATCGCGTGTGCCGACTGGTGGTTGAGCGGCGATGCCGCAGCATTATTGCCGTGAGTAGCAGTTTGCCAATACGACAAGCTCTGAGGCAGAAAAGCAGGATAGACCCTCACTAATATATACTTAATAAATGGTCTGTTTTTTTAGGGATATGAATCAAAACGTAGGAGCATGCAGCAAGTTCCCGTTTGTTTTTGTCAGGGCATTTGCTTGAAATAGTCAGTGAAATCCTGGAAAAATCAGGGAATTTGAAGGCTGCAATTTGGTAGACACCCTGACTGGAAAGAGACGGTCGTTCCATTCTTCGACAACCAATGGCACACCTGGCTTCCTGCCACTTGACAGCTAACATTCTCTTCCCCCACTCCTTATGCTTGCAAGAGTTGATCCAACACTTTTTCTTTTCCTGGATACCTCTGAACGCCACTAGTCAAGACACGCTGCCTTAATTTATTGCATGCGACTTAATGTGGCTTTTACATCTCAGTGGCATTATCGCTTGAGACATTTTGGCTCTTCCAGATGCTGTCACTGCTGTGATGTGGAAGATCTAGAGCACATCCTTCTTCACTACATACCTTTCTGAACCGCACTTTCAGATTCTCGGAATCAGCTGAACTCTCACCCTCTCACTATGTCAAAATTGCTTGGTCCATGGACAAATCCAGAATGCTCCAACCTTACAGAACTTCTAAACATTTTTGGAGACCGTAGGACTTCGATATTCATTGTGAAGTGACTCACTATTCCATTCCACCACTTTACTGCCAGCAATAGGGTAGAGCAGTGGTTCTCAAACTGGGTTCCACGGAACACAGGGGTTCCGCGAGCTGCCTTCCTGGGTTCCGCGAGAAGGCTGCTGCCTCGGCCCCTATCCATTCACAGAACTTGAATTCCCCCGCCCAAGCTCACTTCGCAGGCCAGAAGCGCGTGCACCACAGCTGCGGCGTTCGTTCACGTCCCCTTTTCCATTGTTTATGGGCACTTTGACCTGTTGACAGACCCCTTGCTAGGCAAAGAAGTAGGCCTGGAATGTGCCAGCGAGAAGCTCCATGACCTCTTCGTGGAGGCCTGATGTACGTGATATCTGATGTACTGCGATGTTTAGGAACAGGGGTTCCTTCGTCCTTCTGGCTAGGTCCAAAGGGTTCCCCGGGCCAAAAAAGTTTGAGAACCACTGGGGTAGAGTATCACCCCTGGTGATGAATTTCCCCAATCATCATTAAAATAAAGTTGTTGTTTCTGTTATGCCTCATCGGTAAGTATTATGACAAGAATGTTGCCTCTTCACTTCCACGAAATTTCTGGTGAGAAAAGTGCTTTTTGTGAACAAATAGCACTTTTTGTTTTGTTTTGCAAAAACACTGGAGAGTTTCGCATAGTTCTTTTCTATGGGAGCTTTGTGTCTGCTGAGGCAACTCAGATTAATATATTTTTTCTCATCAATGGAGATGGTTTTCAGTACACTTAGTTTGCAGCCACATGAACTGTAGCAATGATATTGCTGAAGCTGTGTGAATCTGCATTGTGATCCAGTGTTCACACCACAGCAGATGTAAATTCTGTTTGAGGCGTTAGTTCGAATTCCGATCTGGTTATGAGAGTTAGGCATAACTGTAGTTTCAGGAGACCTTCCTATGTGCAAAGAGAGGTCCCCCTTGGTCCATTCAGCCAGTACTGGATTGGTGCAGAGGCTCTCCTTAAACGAAATGTATCTTCTCCTTTATTCCAGGAGTGAGCTTTGTGCAATTCTGTTATGATCATATTGTTTCAGCCAGGCATGGCTGTAGTAGTTCAGATGCACTGACTCTTGTTCATTTTGTCATCGTTCACAGTGGCACAAAGAGCGTCATGCGTCGTCCTGAAATGGGCACACAATTGCACTTGTAGTACTTGTACAATTATACTTGTAGATCAGGTGTGGCGCTTTTACATCTGGTGGGCATAATGTCCTAATTTCTACTGATCGCCAAATGCAGAGCAAAAAAGTTCTGGATCTGGGTAGGGGTTGAGGTTGATGACAGTCGCTGACCCTGTGGGTAAGCTGTGGTGACAGTTTTAGGGAAGGGGAAGTGGAAGTATTGATACTGTGCCTCCGTACATGTTGTAACTCTGTTGTTCCATGGCACCTTTTCTGCATAAGTTATGAAGGATGAATAATGTGCTAAGAAAGCACATGATAAGTACAGGTCAATAACTCTGTGTATCTGTACAGGCTAGATCAGTCCTGCACGCTGAAATGGATGTGGTCCGCAAAGGCATGGGCCATGGTGACCTGAGCTTGGAAGCCTACAGCCAAGTATGGGACGAGTGCCTGGCACAGGTGCTTTTCCTTCCGACACAGAACAGGTACACAAGGGCCAACCTTGCCTCCAAGAAAGACCGCATCGAGTCTCTTGACAAACGGTTAGAGGTATGTCACCTACACAAAACTGCCACCTGTCCTCACCACTCGGAATGTTTTGTATGTTACAAACTGACCCTTGAAACTGGCTACTGCATGTGTTGCTCTATAGTGGGGAGTCACCCATAACGACACATCCATCACGACCTGTTGAGCGAACTTTGAACATGTGATGTTTCCTTTTGTGGTTGTGAAGAGGTATTTTTGAGATTGTATCTTGAATCATGACACAACTGTGACGGTAAGCAGAAGGGTGAGAGGTATGGTAGGATTTTGTATTCGACCTGGGCTGATCTAGGGGGAACTGCAGTAACATCTCAACAACACTGTTCGGACAATTCCTTGTTTTTCTCAGCACAATCTTGACATAGGATAACTAAATGGTCACCTTTTCTTTATTGCTTACCTACCCAAATTATATGATTCATAACTAGAGCTTGAAGTTTTCGGGAAATATTTTTTTCTAAATTCGGGGGGTAAAAATCAGGTAAATAAACATGTGCACTAAATTCATGCGAATTTGGGTGAAACAACTTCTAGTATGCTAAATTCTGAGTGAAATCAGGCTCAGTTACTCAACTAACTGTAGTGGTATGGTACAAATGGTGATGTAACTGAATTTTTCTGCCGAACAAGTAAATTAATGCATTCCTGCAGACATCCCAGTGAGGGCAATTTGCCAGGTAAAAATCGGGTTTCACCCTAAAAAGGCAACCTTCAATTCGGGGTGCAAATTCGGGGAAGAATCGGGTAAAACCCTAAAACTTCAGGCTCTATTCATAACACAGATCCGCATTCCCAGACCCAGATTCCCAGTAACCTTCAATTCGGGGTGCAAATTTGGGGAAGAATCGGGTAAAACCCTAAAACTTCATGCTCTATTCATAACACAGATCCGCATTCCCAGACCCAGATTCCCAGTAACGAGAGTTGTCAATGAGAGGAGACCACTGCCTCTTTTAAAAAAAACCTTGTGCTTCTTCCCAGTTACCGTGCTCAACCGTAGGTAATTCTTATATGCGTGTGCATTGCAAATGACACAAAGTCTAAGCCAAGTCGAGCACGCACATTTTTGTGTACTGAGTCAGACTGCATCTACTTGCTCGCACAAGCCTCACATGTATTTCACTTCTGAGTGATATGAAGGTTGTGTTTCCCCTTCCAGAAGAAAAAGGAAATGGAGTGTGGCCTTGGGGGCAGTTATGGGCTTCGGTAACCTGTAGCTCATTGTCTTTTTCCTTTCGTTCTTTTCTTTTTTTCTTGAAACTTTCGTTGACTAGATTTTGAGGTATTGGATTCCATGCACATTCCGAGCACTTTTTGAGATATGGGTTGACAAGTACCAGGCAAGTATAGGTGTTACATTTCATGTTGCAAGAAACCCTCGACTTAACTGGTATTTTAGGGTAATCTTGTTCTTTAAGTAATGTGGTTCTACTCAGTTATCAACTCAAAGTCCCACAAGAGATTGAACACCTGAACTGTCCTATCCAGAACGATTCTTTATTCTTACATCAGCTGGGTGAACTTCTCACTTCCCTGTCTCCAATGTACCCTATGCTTCCCCTGTCGGAGAAAAGTGAGGGCTCAAGTTGTAGCTGGGTTGGTGTTTTTCCAACACAGTCAGATAATAGATGACCCTATTTCGGTCGTGTCATAGCATGCAAAACAGCCTCCTTTAAACACATCTCAATGCCCTTATTTTCAGTTATGATTAGAGCCTGAAGTTTTAGGGTGCCTCTTTAGGGTGAAGCTCAATTTTTACCTGGCAAATTGCCCTCACTGAGACCTCTGTAGGAATGCACACTAACTTGTTTGGCAGCAGATGCAGTTACATCACCATTTGTACCAAACCAGTGCAGTTAGTTTGAGCAACAGAGCCTGATTTCTCCCGGAATTTAGCATACATACTGGATGTTTTTTCAACCGAATTTGCATGAATTTAGAGCACACGTTCATTTACCTAATTTTTATTATGATGGCTCTGATGATTATGGCTCTATTATGATGCATTATCATGAGAATTGCACCTAGCTAACGTCTGTGCCAATCTAATTTGTTGTTCACAACCAATGAGGTGTTAAGCCTCATTTTTATTGTGAATTATGTGGTAAACT
Organism: Ornithodoros turicata; assembly: GCF_037126465.1. Taxonomy (NCBI): domain Eukaryota; kingdom Metazoa; phylum Arthropoda; class Arachnida; order Ixodida; family Argasidae; genus Ornithodoros; species Ornithodoros turicata. The sequence goes on along the minus strand of NC_088203.1, from coordinate 45,256,092 downwards.
CTTCTGTTTTGTTTAATTATTTGTTTCATTCCAGCAAAATCGTCTGTACATGACAAGAGAAGCCAAGAAAGCTGCAAAAATTGAGAAGAAACTCAGAGTGCTTCTTGGTGGCTACCAGGTATGGTAACTTTGGTCTATAATGTTGCATGATTTTACAAGAAACATTCTAAATTTTGAGTATACATTTCAGCCTCGTTAATTTGAGATCTCATAATTCGAACTTGGGGGTAATTTGGCCAGGGCCCTGCACTTCATTGAGTACACGCTCTGCACAAAAACTTGTCATTCAACACAGTCAATGTTTTTTTGATAAGAATGTAACTACAGTTACGAATTGTATACCGTATGTATTTCCAAAATTAACATGTAGACATACATAGCGCACCATAAACTTGGGCACCAAAAAGTTTGGAGTTTTTTCTAGCTTACAGTAGAACCTCGTTAATTCAAACTTGAGGGGACTGCAGATTTTTGTTTGAATTATCAGAACCTGCGTTCCAATGAAAAATTCTAACTTGCAGTATCGGTAGGCCTCATACAAAGCATGTTTTGGCACATACTACAGTAGAATCTCGATGATACGATCACAGATGATACGAATTTCGGGATGATACGAATTCTTTTCCGGTTCCGGCCGAAATGCCTATTCTTCCCATGTATTTAAGTTCGGATGATACAAACGCGGTATGTTGCCTTTAAGGATCATACGAACGAGCAGAGGATGCGACAGAGGTCGTTCCACCCCGTAACGCGAGAGCATGCGAGTCATGCTGTTCCTTCTTTTGAAAAGGGAGGACGATCCTTACCAAGGACTCCCTTACATCATGTTGCGCACTGCAAGCAATGACTTTCCCTTTGGTGGTGGTGGAGGAGATAAGATCAAAGGGAATCTTATCACCTTATCTCTGTTTTAACCTTTTTACCCCACTCACAACAATACCGTAACCAGCGAAGCTGTGTGACATCGCTCTGGCGGAAAACAGCGACCAGAACGCATGGAGGGAACATATCGGCACAACTTGTGGCAACATTACGCGCCGCCGTTCCGCAAGTCGGCTTGACCTAACGCCTGCGTGCTTTAGGAGAAGCTCGCTTTAGAAGACAGTCGCGTGACTCTCGGGTGGATGGAAAGCATGTACTGGGTCTTTCGAATCATCTCGCGAATTTGGGCAGCATTGGCTAAAAACGGCAGCACAAAAACGTTATGACCGACCTCTTTCACTTACAGTAACGGAAAATGAACAGTCACTGTCTATTTTCTTGCCTCAATTTTTATTTTTGTTTAATTCGTTTTATACGAATTTCGGATGATACGAAGTTTTTCTGCTACCCCGTGAGATTCGTATCATCGAGATTCTACTGTAGGGCAGGGCAGTTCGTTTCAGCCACAAGAGAAGTGCCTGTTGCAGGCGCGGGTGTGCAGCTTCCTGGAGCCTTTTCCTGTTCGCTTTAAAGTCATGTGTCTTCACTGGAATGTTTCGTGATTGCCGTTAAAGTACTTTTCGTGATGCTATATTTAATCTCGAACAGTCTTCTTCACTCCCGACTCCACTTCGTTGATGGCAGCCAGCTTTTCCTGCAGGGAAAGTGTTTTAGAATTGCCCCCTCGTTGGCTTGCACAAGACATAGTCAGTTTCACTTTTCGTGAAGAGGACACTCGGAACACGCCACTTGTATCAACACAGAAAGGACAAAACGCAAATAACCGACCAGACGCACGTTCTTGCATCGGCGTCACTTGCATTTTTGGCGCACTCTACTCTTAGCTCCCCCTCTCGTGGAATCGACTTGCCCATGCAGCGGTGATGCCGGCGCAGAGTTAGGAAGGGTTCGGCTCTCTGGTGACGGCGGCAGTGGTAACGCCAGCACAGAAGAGCGCATCACGGCAGAATGTCTGCATTAGGGGAGTGAAAAGAGAGGATTAACCAGAGGGGAAGTTCAAATTAAGCAGGTTTCAAATGCACTGAAAAGATAGCGGGCCAAACAAAAATTCGAAAATTGTTCGAATTAACTGGGAGTTTGAATTGTCCAAGTTTGACCTGACGAGGTTCTACTCTATTTTACGTGGCAACTGCTCCAGCGTGCTGTCAGGTACCACACTGTGTTGGCCAACGTAGCATAGCACGAATGCCATTTTTTCTCGCATACACAACACTCCCCCTCAGTGGTGTTCTGTTGCTTTGTTAATAAGAGCGAGCCAAATATATGAGTCAATAGCAATACTGTCATTTTTAATGATAAGGTGCATTAATGCTGCTGTTAACATGATAGTAAGTTAGGGAACTTAAGGAACTCAGACGTCTTGGTGTTAGACAGTCAGGACCTATGTAGGTCTATGCCAGTGACCTTTTCACTTTTCTTTGGGGTGGAGGATGGGGCTACACACATCATTAGATGATGCATTCATAATCAATTGACAGGTTTAGTCAGCTTGTCAATTACTCCTCTAAGGTTCACTGCAAATGGTCTGTGCTGTATAAATAGAGTTCTTCGTTTTCGGGTTAAACCCGATTTTTTCATGATAGTTCCCCCGCGAACAAGTTTTCAAGAATTGGGGTAAAACCCGATATCTACCCGAAATCCCTGCGGTCCTTCAACTCGTCGTTCTCAGTAAACTTTCGGTATAGTGAATCATAATATCAGCAAAAAGAGCGCTATTTGTGACAACCTATTTGTCCTCCTTCTATAATCCCCTCCTGCAGGAGTGAAAGATGAGCTTTTGCCCCAGTTACAAGCGGAAATATAAAGATGTTTGTTTCTCGTCCATGTGTTACAGCAATAGCTTGTTTCATATGCCTTTCGTTTCACCCGAAAATTCCCCGATGACATATCAAATAGAGATCGTAGCGCCCGATTTCTCCCCAAATCCTCGTGTGTAAATGGCGCCCGATTTTTACCCCCCGAATTTGAATAATCATAAAACCCGAAGACGAAGAACCCTATGTATAAAATCACATTATGTGTTTGAAAAAAAATTCTGGAGTGTTCGCATTAATCAGAACTTTTCAGGGTGCAAGTCAGCGTAGAGCGTGTTGGTTGGGACATTGAAACATGATGAGGCAGACGGAGGCACGACGGAGACCTAATGCTGTCCTCGTGTGGCCTCTGTCCATGTCTGCGTCACGTTGCCTCGTCATGTTTCAATCTCTGGATATGTTTTCATGTGTTGCTCATTCCCACTTATGACTAGAGTAATTGCTTGAAATGAATATGGTAATGCTTGGCACAGCACTTGATGAATTTTCTTGTAACTCTCCAGTCAAGAGGCCAGGCACTCATCAAGCAGATCCAGGAGCTGGCAGAACAGATTGAACAGACACATTTGGAATTGAAGACATTCGAGGCACTACAAGACCACGAGGCTCTTGCAATCCCAAAGAGAGTAGAGGTACGAAATATCCATTTCTCTAATGATAGCAAGGTTAACTTACTAGCTATCAGATCTCACGTCTTATTAGCCATAACTGCGTAGAACTCACGAAAGCATTTGCGATAAAGTTGGAACGTCCCTGTGATGGACAGTGCCTGGAGGATGTTTACTCAATAGAATTAGCACATGCTGCTTTCCTCCCTCCAACTTGCGCTGCGGCATGTGTCTGGCTGAAAATTTTCGGACAGCCTCGGGCAATACGACATGACTGGTTTGTGCAACAAAGTTGACCAGGCCATGTAACCTGCGGTTCGTACTCGGGGGATCGGCATGGCGTACAACAAAGGAGGCCAGTTCTAGTGTTCTACCAAGGTCGTATTGTGCACTTGTTGCGTGTGTTTCATGGATCGATGGGTCAGTGGCCTTCCAGAAGACACGAATCACTGTCACTACTTCGTTAACGGTGCTCGGGGAAAAGCACCAGGAAGGTCAGTCTACTCGAATGTGGACGCGCCCCTGTTACGCATTGTTCGTGCATTGGCAGGGTGGTGCTGTCCCAGAGACACTGTCGGCCCTTTCATTACAACCGGTGTATAGGGAAAATGCTAGGGAAAAATAGTCACGAGATAAGCTGCAAAGTGCCAGTATGAAAAAAAAATTGCGCTAATACGCATGAAATTACGGTATTAGTTTTTTCGAATATTTTTCAAATAATTGTGGCACATGGTACAGGCAACCGTTGCCGCCCCATGGAGCAAGCACGTTCACACTGTAGACATCACAACTCACAGGAGGGAATAATAAATGCTCTCCCTCTTGTCTCTACACTCGCCGTGGAGCGTCCTTGCACTGGGCCAGTCGAATGTTTCCTGTCTTTGACTTCTGGAAAACTCGCAATCGGCCCAGGTGACGCCGGAA